>NC_063193.1:7610346-7867846 GCF_017589495.1 Alosa alosa | reverse complement strand
CCCTTCCTATCTCTTCCTGTCACAGTCCCTCTTTCCTCTTTTCTCCCTCTTTTTTTTCTGTCACTTTCTCACTCCTTTTTTTGCTTTTAGTCTTTCATTTGTGCTACTCTCTTGTGGTCTCTCCATTCCTCTCTCCATCTTGCTTTGGCATCCCCTCTTCATATTCACCTATCCCTTCTTACTCACTCTTACCATTCATTGACTAAAATATCACAACTGCCAAAAGCATGGGGTAAAAAGAAGTCATGGTAGATGTGTTCACTGGTTAGACTCAATAGGGTTCCTGTGCGTGGATAGTGTTCAAATGTCCATGGATGGCTCACTCTTCATCATTGTCATTCATGGCCATCTCCCGTCTCACAGTTTTTCTCTGTGCCTCTCTCTCTCTCTCTCTCTCTCTCTCTCTCTCTCTCTCTCTCTCTCTCTCTCTCTCTCTCTGCCTTTCCTTTTGGTGGGCCATTTGACTGCATCTCAATCCAAAAGTGCAGGCTGGCTGCCCCAGCGTGTTCTCTGGCCCTTTAAGAGTCTATCTCAACAGTCTCCTCAGGACACCACTGGCCTAATCCCTCAAAACAAACAGACACGAGAAACACCAAAAGCCCCTCAGAGGAGGAACGCCGGGCAAAACACACAGCCGCCTGTTCTCGATGACAAATCCTCTGCCTACTGCAATGAGCAGAGATCACTGAAGAGAGAAACAGATAGAGAGAGAGAGAGAGAGAGAGAGAGAGAAGCACAGAAAGCGGGTGACAGCCACCAATGACAATGACTGAGTAAGGAATCCAGGCACATTTTAGCATTGCCCACATCTTTGAAACCAAATCCTTCTGGACGTTTCTGACTGTTTACCATGATTTGAGTTTACCCCATACCTTGTGCACTGGCTGTCTGTTTATCACCCTGCCTTTTGATACAACATTTATGTCCCACTAGTGTAAAGCACTACATCAAGCATTACTTCATGTCACCGCAGCGAGGTTAGCTGCCTGACTAAGATGGATCTATTTCTTGAGTGGTACCCTCAAGCCATGGTTATACCCAGGCAAACCCCAGGCTGAGGGACAAATTGAAGATGCATCGGTCAGGTCTGTGTCCGACAGGACAGTTTCATGCCAATCTTCTGGACCAGACAGGGCCTCTATTGGCCTCTCTCCATCTCCCCACGTTGTGTTCTGATTTCGTCATGCTGACCGCACAGCACTGTAGTCTGTGACCCAATCATGAGTTTGAAAGACCTGTGAATATCAACAACGAAATACACTACAGAGCTCAGCAGTGCATGATGTAACTAGAGGCTATTTACTGGACGCTTCCAAGACCCCCACCCACACACCCCACACATGCTATGACTAATCAGGCAATCAAATTTGTTATATCACTGAGAGTGACTATTAGAGGTAATCCTTGTCAGGAATTGAGAAATACTCATTTATCACTTTTTTTCTCTTGTCAGTTTCATTCATGAACATAGCACTTTCACCAGAGAGGGAGAGCCCTCTTTTGAAAGTGCTTTTCTGAAACCCAACCCATAGCCTGCCAGAGGAAATGTGAAACAGCACACAGTGTAATGTGATACATGGCAAAGAGGTCTTGATTCATGATCGGTAAATTAAGCAAACAGCAAATAAACAAAAGTTCTTTGTATAAACAGAATTATCACAGAGGGGATTGGCAACTGTAAATAATGAGATAAAAATATCACAGATGTTCTTTTCAGTCATTAACGTCTTTTTAAGACATTGCATCAACAAAAAGTTGGTGTGTCTTGTATTTTTATTCTTTATCAAAATAATCCAGATGAAATGCTATTGATGAGGATCTGACAATTCCTATACTGGAAAGTGTTCTATAGTAAAATTCAAATCAAATATCAAATTAGATAATAAAGAAGCACCAAACCACTGACAAGACCTGTGATTTAATTTGTGTGTGAGCCTTTTACATTTGACTACAATCCTTCTGGGCCAAATAAATGTTCTTAGTCCAAACTCTACAGCACTTTACTTGAGGCCATAATGTTGGAAATCCAGCTGAATGTCCTTTTTGGCAAGGTGGCGATTTGGCAGACTTTAAGTAGTAGTTCTTTGTGAGATTCTAAATTAATTTAAATCACTTTAATACCCCCCTTCATTTTTTAATGTAGAAGAGAGCAAGAAAGAGAGACGGAGAGAAAAAAAGAGAGAGAGAGGGAAAAAAACTTTCAGAAGTTTTAATCCGTGTAGCGTGCTATATCTGATAGAGTAAGGGGCTCTTAGGAGGCTCTGGAAATAATTCTCTCCTTTTAAAAAGCTAAGCCCAATGGTCTCCTTCATTAGAGCACTGCAGGACGGGGCAGCAGTGTCTTTTAATCTGGGTTTGTTGCTTTAATCTGTGGCACATATGGTCGCCTGGATAAAGGCGAGTCCCTGCACTACATGGCACCAGAATCATCAACAAACTTGTCTCATGTAGTATTAACATTGATTTAGATAGCAAGACTGAGGCACGTCTGAACGTCTTTCATCCGTGAGATGACGCAACACTCTCGCTGTTACAAATGCTCTTCTGTGTGAAGCATGCAGAGAGAGACGTAGAGGAACAATAGCTAATGAAAACCCTTGATCAAGAGCTTTAATAAGGATGTGATTGGATGAGGGAAACCCAGTCCTGGTTGTTGAGAGTAGAAGTGCTATGTAGCCAAAAAACAGAATTATTAATAAGGAAAGGGTCCCTCATTGAAATCACAGCAGCAAAAATAACTCAACTGAAATCTCACGCAATTCTGCAGAAGTTTTGAAAGCTCATTTCCCCATAAAGCTACTTTCTAAGTGTCAAAAAAAAGGGGAAAAAGAAGGGTATTTTAAACAATTCTTTTAAGTAAGGAAAATTATTAGTAAGTGATGGTATTAAATGCCTCTCTGACCTAATTTCCCATCACATAATTTTATTTTATTTCCATTTTTACCCTGAGCGTGAGCAGAAAAATATGAATTGTTTCCATCATTTGCATGATGCGTGGGGCAAGATGATTGTTTTCGCCCGAAAGAGTAAAGACTCAGACGGTACATTCCCTGGCAGTGTCACTGAACCCCAGCTGGGAAATGCATGTGGAATAACAGAGACGTAATCACAGATTCTCAGAATCAAGGTCGTCATCAGAGCCGTCATCGCACGCACTACGAACAACGCACTACGAACGCACTACGCACTACGAACAACACATGCCCATTGCACAACGCACTACGAACAACACATGCCCATTGCCCATGTGGCAGGACTCATTCATGCTTTTTCCATGACTGATCGTTGCCAATATAGTTTCTGTGTACTGTTTGCATGTTACATAGATCTGTACTGATAGTTTTAATTTCAGAAAATATTGTTAACATCTGTAAGCAAATGTTGCTTTAGTCATCCTATGGTCCAACCTATAAGTGTCGACAAGAAAATTGTTTTATTGTGCCTCTCCACTGAATATAATGCATTTTTGCGTGATATAATCAAATAATAATTCTTCCAGTTATGAGCTTTATGCAAAATCCATGTTGTGTTAGCACATAATACAAGAGGTGAGAGTGAGAGAGGTGAAATTACTGTGGAATTGTTTTGATGGCAGATATTTCCATTGAGGTCACTTCATGGGCATATGGCGAGGACTAACCTCTTTGATGAGGATAACATTACTGGCCCACTTTATGAGGTGTCTACTGTTAGGCCTGCCTCTAATCCTCTTCGCTTTTAAAACCCCTCTCATACAATTGGAGGAAGAATAGCATTTGTCTGCGACAGTGACATGCTCAAAGCTAACAGGATGTCCTGTGGATTAATTTGGAAAGCAGGTTCAGCACGAAGTGGACCACATATCCCCCACTCTGGCTCATGTGCTGATAGCATGGATACAGTAGGTGAGAGTGTGCCAGGTGAAGGCGAAAAAATATAATAAAATAAAACTCTCTGGATTAACCTTCATGCAATGTAATTAGATAGAGCAGTCGTGCACTTTTAAGCACTGTGGTTTTGTTTGGTTGGTGCTCCATGTTGTTGTTTTGTATTTGCTTGTCAGTAATAATAATGGCAGAACAAAGAGCTCAGAGAGGAAAATGGCCCAGCTCTCTCTCTCTCTCTCTCTCTCTCTCAGTTTTTGCGAGGGATTTTCAGACGGATTAACCATTAGCATATAAAATGTCATGCGCACAAAGTTGAGGAGAGAGGCTGTTCTCATGAATTGTAATCAAACCTTACTTAAACTGGGTCCTTATGAAACGAAATGTGGAGGTGTCACCACATATAAGCTCGGCGGCTGGCTGCATTAGGGGGTGCATTAAGGGTGCATTAGCAGCGATGGACATAAGGAATAAAGGAGCATGTGCTTTTGAAACAGATGTGAGTTATTTGCACATTTGCCAAGAAGCAGGTGCACAATGGTGTGTGAAAAAAGCCTGAGTAGGCCCTTGTTATCTGCCCTGTTTGGCCAGCGTGGCATGGAAAACAAGACCGCGATGACATCACGTACTGGGGGTCTGGCAAGAGGGTCATTGAGAGAGACAGCTCTACTTGCTTATGTTTCATAGGGAGCGGTATCTGTTTTGATGTTGGCTTGGAGCTCCGTGGCAGCCAGATCTCTGTCGGGGCGGGAGTGCTGCAGTTCACTCTCCAGTCTCTAGTGAACTCTGGCAGTGAAAACAACTGGGTTTGGGCATTCTGATAAAACAAAACAACAACAAAAGAAAAACATCAGGGAACCCTATTCTATGTCTATTCTACAATTTGTCGTAGAGGATTAGGGACATGAATCACTGTCATGAATCACTGATTTCTTTCCAACATCTTTTGGCATACCATTTCATATACTTTAAATTCTTACTAGACCTGAAGGCTGGTTCGGAAGTTGTTTCACTCAGAACAGAAGTTCTGAAGAGCACATGATGAGCTGTGATTAAATGCCCTTTATGTCTGAACTTGGTTTCAAAGTGTATAGCAATGCAACAAACAAATGTTGTAATAGGACCAATTTGACATTATAGGGTTCTCTCTGCAAACCAAGATTTAATTTGTATGGTAAACCATTACCAGCAGTCAATATTACTGAAATGTTCATGTATAGAAATGGCACTGTTAATGCAATGCATAAGCATTATGACAGGCTGCTATATACATGCATATACACAATTTTTAAACATTTCACCCTTACATGGAGCTAACAACAGTTTTTACTTTTAAAAGCTTAACACTGCTATATCTTCAGGTGTGTTTTGGGGTTAATAAATAAGCCAAGGAGAGGCATCCTTTGAACTAGCAATATAGAGCACAACATATGTTTACAAATTCTGGCTTCAGACACTCCTGTGGTTTTGTCTAAGCTGCTTTGTCTGAACTCTTGACCCTGTACTGCTATCTTCTACCTCCGACTGCTATTCCAGTCACACTAAAAAGATAGGTACCTTTGTCGAGAGTGCAGAAGACGACAGGTGCAGAGAAAAAGGCTCATTTTCAAAAATAGTACTGGAGGTGACTCAATAGCTTTAGTCAAAGACATTGACAAGGCATGCATGCAAATATTATTCAGTAGGAGCAGTGTGGAGACATTGTTCCCCTGTGGACTGTTCTGATTCATTGACACTTCAATGCAATAATACAGGAAAGTATAGCAAATACCAAAATGAGAGACTACTAAGTCTAATTGGGCTGCAAAACATGTTAATTTCTTACTTGATAACAAAGAGTTGCTATTGACCTGATAGAGATTCGTTTTTTAAGATCTGATCAGACATTTTATGACCATAGATGTAAGAGATAAAAGTATCCTTTTGTATTTGACAATGTCAGGTTTTAGTCTGATTTACTACCCCTTTAAGCTATTTTAACTGATTTATTTTTTTCACAATTTTAGGTTATAGAATACATTGGTTATGTAATGTAATACCCAAACAGGAAAATGGACATCCATGTTATTTTGCATTGTCCATTTAGCACATTGATTCTTTTGGCGCCTATGCTCTTGGGGCTGAGGTAGGCACAATGCACAAACACAAACATCACCTTCCGCATCTATAATGTAATCACAGAAAAATGTGATGAAAAAGAGTTTCTATATAGATCCGGACACTTCAGTTGTTACTTGGTGATTTCTTAGTGGGGCTGCTTGATGTCTGTTTTCTTACAATGATGTCATATTTGTTACTTCATCTTCTTTGAACATCAAACTGTTCTGTCAGGTGATAGATCTGCACCAAACATGCATACTTCTAACCTATATGAAAACGTCAAAATATATTGTTGAAAGCTTGCATGAAGAATGCTATACATAAGCTAGCTTGGGCAGCCGTGTCCTACTGGTTAGCACTTCGGACCTGTAACCCGAGGGTTGCCGGTTCGAACCCCGACCAGTAGGCATGGCTGAAGTGCCCTTGAGCAAGGCACCTAACCCCTCACTGCTCCCCGAGCGCCGCTGTTGATGCAGGCAGCTCACTGCGTCGGGATTAGTGTGTAATTCACCTCACTGTGTGTACACTGTGTGCTGTGTGTTTCACTAATTCACGGATTGGGATAAATGCAGAGACCAAATTTCCCTCAAGGGATCAAAAGATTATATATACTTATACTTAGCTGTTTTCCTATTTGATTCTCAATTTCTTTGTCTGTTTCACATATTAGTTCCTTAGAAAATGGAGTGTTCTGTGATGAGGGTACTGCATTGTACTGTATAGAGGGAGTAAAGACTGCAACAAAACAGGATAATAATGCTTGTCAATAGGTGAATCATACCTCCTACCATTCACAGCCAAAAAAAACCTACATCGGTCTACTGGCTTTTCAAGGTATTCAGTCTAACCAATTTGAAGGGAAGAACCCCAGAAATGGTTAATGCGGGGCAGGAGGAGAGAGGGGAAAAAAGAAAAATCTTTATCTGGGTAACAAGATACAAACAGCCAAGATAATCTTCTTTTAACAAGATGAGTGATCATGGCCTTTGTCAGAGTGTCGAAGCAGCACAATCAATGGCGGTAATTCAGCCCCCTGTGCGAGCAGGCCCCTACACAGCTCACTCAGCCCTCTCATCTATCAGAGTGCACACTGCGCCCCAGACAAGGCGCTAGCCTCCAGCCCAGGGCTGACGGAGGAGACAGGAGAGAGGAGGAGAACGACTGAGACAAAAGAGAAAAAAGAGATGGAGCGCAAAGCAGGTGGAGACAGAGACTGATACGAACAGAGAGAAAAAAGGAAAAGGGAGAGAGAAGAGACTGTGCACAACGGGGATGCATGGGATAGAGAGGCTTGCTCTCTGTCAGAGTCCTGAGATGTCATGAAAATGTCACCATCATATTTTTAACAGATGAGGCTGCAGGCTTTGGCATTTCCCCAGCCGAAAAACACGGCCGCCTCTCTCCCTCGCCACTTTCTGTTCCACTTGCCTAATTTCACTCTTATTGATTGATGTAACCAGGCCTGGGGATGCTTGCTCGCCATGTCCTCTGAGGGGAGAGCATTATCTTTCGGTTTGAGAAACTGATTTGTGCCTTCTGGTTTGCTGGCTAAATCATGAAGACGTGTTTCTGTCTCGGCTGGGACCTCAAGCTGCAGGAACAGCAGCAGTTGCCCTTGAAGTCGAGCACAATGTAGGTGAAAATGGGTCCGGATGGACATAATGAGGTACAGTGTGGTAATTGACCATCCAGAATTGCCATCAATGGTTAATGATCCTTGACCTACTACAAGGCAATCCCAATGATATTAAATTTGATGCACTGATGGTTCTCGTACAACTACCACTAATCACAAGGTGGTTGGTGTCAGTCAACTTGACCCAAAAGGTCACTACGTCATTCACGCTCTCCTCTCCAAATCACCTCCTTAAACCCAAATAGACAAAATGTCAGCTTGACTTTTAAAGATTGATCCGTGTCATCGATCACTGGATCAATCATGCTACATCAACAGCTGCGGGTGTCCTGGTTACATCTTATGGAAAAAAAAAATATTGTTTGTGGTTAGGGCTTTGCAAATGTAACCAGTGCTCTGTGTCCTCTATCAAATTACCCTGCTAGTTCTTAATACTGCAATATCCTCTTCAGTTATTGTAGCTGAAGCCCCTGTATGTAGGTCAGTGCAAAGCTGTTGATGCTGCAGCGAAAGGTAGATTTGCACCATGTGTTTCTCTATGAAATTAAAGCTAGGGGGAAAAATGCCTCAACAGAGACGGGTGTGATGATGGCTCAGGAACAGGTCGATGGTGGAGAAGTGGGGTGAGTTGATATCAGCCTGCCAGGCTATCCACAGGCAACTCAAGTCAAACCGCTGTCAAACAAAGCTACAGTTATTACACCATTAGCCAAGTAAGGGGCTGTATCTCATTACTGATCTCATCTGTGGCTAAGAGCATTCACCTGCGCTCACTTTTCAAGTGTCACTCATATTTTAGCGCCGGCCGTCTTCGGACACGGCATCTAGATTTCACGACGGGCGAGCAGGGATCCAAAGTGACACATGGTGTTTCACTGGAGAGGGGAGATTACTTTCCCCGAGAATAGAATAACTTGTCAGGGGGAGTGCGGGTGAATGACAGTAAAATTCCTCCTCAGTACTGGAATCTGTTTATCACAATTATGGAAGGAATGAATAGGTATGCGAATCACAGGTAAGGCTGTTATACTTAACGCACCATATAACCGCACGCTTCACACACACACACACACATCACACACACACACACACACACACACACACACACACACACACACACACACACACACACACACACACACACACACACAGCGAAAGAGAGGCACACACATACACTCACAGAATCATTACTGCTGGAACATGCTGAGGCCAAATTATCACTGGGTATCAGAAGATCCATCTGACAGACGATCAATAACGCGGCTGTATAAAAGACAGGGAGCCAGCCCTTTGTTATTTCTCTTTGTGTGGGTTGACCTTGTGCGCCACACACACACACACACACACACACACACACACACACACACACACAGAGGATGTGAATCACCACCAACACCTTATTACTTTAATTGGCTTCTGGCAATGATCCCTATCCTCAGACGGTGGAAAGCCATGGCGATATGAGATCTCCGATCACACTGTTTGATTAGATGAGCTGGAATGGGATGTGTAAGTAAGCGGTGCAGGATGTCCGCACCCTGGCACACACATCTCATGGTAGGGGAGGTCTGACCTTGAGCGTCGGCAGAGTCTGGCCAAAAAAATCCCATAGAGAAATCAGGGGGCTAAATTAATCGAAATAATTGATCCTGCTGCGGACAGGGATTCAACTCCAACACCAGCAACCACCCACCCCACAACCCCCACACACACACACACACACACACACACATCCATACACAGCAGGAAAATGTCTAATTGCACGTCGTTCTGTTAAATGAGGTTGGCAAAAAGGATTGGATTAATTGGCTTTATAGACCTGGCGAAAAAAGCCTCACCCTAGGGCTTTTCACCCGTAGAAATCTGTGACTTCAATGGTCTTGAGAAATTAAAAGCTCGACTTTAGCACCAGGGGTTAAAACGCACTCTGTGCATCTGGGGTTCCTACAGACCGGCGTCCAGTCCATATCAGTCCAGATCATAAAAAAGAGGAGGAGGTGGAAAGGAGCTATAGCTGAATGTCAGATGCTCAGTGGGGACGTAGAGGAATGTATTTTTATTAGGGGTGTCACGATTCTCCAAATCCTCGATTCGATGTTAAAGTCACGATTCGATTCGAATTTTTATCTTTTTTAAATATTACTTAGTTAGTAGTAAGGTTAGTGTTCATGGAATATGTACTTATAAATGTGCATTTTAAGCCTTAAAGTAACTTTGGACTGTAATTAGACCATCTTTTCACTTGCTAAGTTGAGTAGGCTAAGTTAGTTTTAATTGACGGAAGGAACCGAATAATGTCCACACCGGGTGATTTCAAAGTAGCAAGAGGGGCTTTCGTAGGTTGATGTGTAGGCCTATATTTTAACTGGCTGCAGCCTAAAATTAGAGGAGTGTTGACGCTGCAGTTCAGCACGTGCATGTGTGTTTGTGCGTCTTGGCATACATGCTGGACGTGACATTGGAGGTGTGGCTGCATCGTCGATTCTACTTTTAAGTTCAAAGTTCGAGATTGAGATGTAATTTCGATCGATTTCGAAATAAAATCGAAATCGTGACACCCTTAATTTTTATGTGACGTCTGGATCTATGTGTGGCTCCTGAGCCTGATGGGGTTAATGTGTTTTAACCATGCAGCTTTCAAATACATCAATGTTGGTATTCAACATGGAAGACATGGTGTCCTAGGGTATGCCATCTTGTAGGAATAAGGATGTGAGACCTCAGTGCCGAGATGTAATTGCATATTAGCAGACTTGATATGTGCGAGCCCTAAGCAAGGGTCATTTGAATGTTAACCAGAATCTGTGTCAGACACACTGTGTTACATTAGACTCCTCGCGTTTCTGTGGGGCAAAAAAGAAGAAGAAATAGCCTACACCCACAAGTCCCCTCTAGCTCTCACTGTAATCATGTGTTTCAGAATTCTTTTGTTGCATAGTTTATGCTGTTCCCTCAGATGGCCGATTTTTAAATGTTTGGAGCTTGAGGGGACCCTTTAATATAATGAACCAACACTGGTTATAAATAGGAATGCATTAACATTAATTGAAATAGTAGGCAAGGATTGCTCTTGCTGATGGAACTGTTACAGGTATGGGTTCGTCTGCGATGGATAATTTCATTTCTTTGTCAGTGATCAAAGCAAACAGATTAGCCAGTATAATATTTTAATTAATGGGGTCTAATTTCAATATGTAGGGACATAATAGATAACTGTGATCTTGCTGATACATTGGGGCAATAATTATAGTTTTATAATTGCAGAGGGTTCAATGTGTAATGTTATTAATACTTGGATGGATCTCAGATATATCAGGTCTGCAGTGTGTGACTGCTGAATGATCTATTGAATTTATAACTCATTCAATTATGAATTCATCATTCATTCATTCATTCATTCATTCATTCATTCATACGAATGTTGCTAACTTAAATCAAGCTTGATACAGATTTTCAAGACATAAATACAAAACTACTCTAATCAAGGTAGCATGTTGGTATGTGTTGCCCTCCACAACATTATTTGCCAGGGAAGAGAGAGTCAGAAATGGTGTATTGTCTAGACATGGTCTGGATATATTTTCTATCTGCAGTTTCTCTGTATCCATTCCTACAAGGTGCACGAAGCTTGTTGTGAAAGAAGCCTACATATTTGCGGTGGCAGTACCTAGCTATTCTGGGGTTCGGCAGAGCATCAGCAGGAAGAGGATTTTGTCTCTGTCCATTTTTTTGCAAGGCTAAAAGCCAAATTATCCGTAAAAGAAGAGGCAAAGAGGCTCCGTTGGTTGTTTCATTCTTGCAGTGTGCGCGATGACCTCCCCCTGCACTGGTCTCCAAGGACAGTCTTCAGAGCCTGCAGTATTAATCTAATGGTTAAACAAACTACATGCCCTCCAGTTTGCACAAAAGGGTGCACTGAGAAAGGGGAAAAACACATTTCTCATCTAGTAACAGTTCAGAACTTAGTGGTGCATTATCAGGGAGGCATACAACATCTCTGAATCAGAACCACATTTCATTGGCCAGTGTCCAGTCGGAAGAACAACTTAGTTCAGGGGGACTTCTACTCTGTAAGCATACTTGGAGAGTAGTATTCCCCAAACAAGCTAGCAGATGACAACATGATTTATAAAGTAATAATGTACTCGTGCAAATAAACACAAATAAAAACACAAAAATAACAAGATTAATATGATGTAACCATAATAACAATTAATAAATAAGATCATTGGAATAATTTAGTTAAATATGAAAAGTACATGATGAACATACAGTATGGCTATATGAATGGCAAGAAGTGGAGCTGAAGTGGTGACAGGTGTTAGTTTGGCTAAATCAGCAGGTGTTTTAGAATGACCAAGGACTGGCCTCAATAGACCCGCCTTAATTCAGAGAGTGCCAGTTGTTGATGGTGCTAGTAAGTTCAATGACCATTAGCTGATGAGTTATGAGTTCAACTCCTCAGTTCTCTACAGAAACATGTACATGTATCCAGAAGAATGGCAGAGGGAGAGTGGTGGAGACAGGAGCTAGGGAAGTATGTACAGTACTAAAAGATGGAACAGAGAACACCCCAATGATCTAAATTTCACTTGGAAACGTGTCAAATGGAAATGCTGATGCCTATATTGATCCACATTAACAGTAATGCCCTCAAAGTTACTATACTATAATGCAGTCTTTGGGGTGGCTGTGGCTACCTAGAATGGAATATCTACATCTAAATAATAATAATAATAATAAAAACACAATATTAGCTACAATTGTACATACTTGCAGATGTGCAGTGTAAACATCTCTGTGGTGTTTTTTTTTTTAAGTAGATAAAAAAAATAGTGTATTAGGGAAAAATGTAGAAAGCACATTCTCTGTGTATGGCATGTGGTCCAGGAGAAATGAATCCTACCACCCTTCGGATTATGGGGGACAAGGCTGCATGGAGCTGCTTGTGGTGCGATGTGGCGCCACAAAAGCTAATCTGGGCATGCCAGCTATCCTTTAGGATGAGAGTCTTTCCCTCTCAGAGCCATTTGTGCAGAACCTGAGCCGCCTGCATACTGAGCCCAGCACAGGCAAAAGTGACAATGGATCGATGGCTGTGATTAATTAACTTCTAATGAGTTCTTTTGAGCGTCAAGACCTGAAAAGTTGGACATGTCCTACGTTCTCATCTGACCTAACCTACTGACGGTCTTTTTGTTTCAGTGCTCTCTACCGCATTGATTACTCTTCAAGGGCTACCAAATAGAATCTCTCCTCTGATTTCTGTGGCCATTCATCCATACTCTGATGCCAAAAAAGAGGGTTTTGGTTACTGTCTCTACTACCTAGTAATATTCTTTAATAGTATTTGCTTCAAGAAAGTATTTTTTCTACTTAAGTCAATAAAACTCAATTTTAAGAGAGAAGATCTCAATTCAGCTTGTGATACCACTGTCACCTTTCACTTGCTGAAGAAAGACTGGACAGTGAATGAGGGCAGAATGAGATAAAGATGAATGGACCGGAGCATAGTGCAGTTGATTGGGAGCACTGACTCAATTCTGGTGTGCCATTTTTGCCCATATACCCCCGCTGTAAAGAGGAGCACAGTCATTTTTCTTGAGGTGAAATTAGTAAATGCAGCGCCATCCATCATGGATTGACCTGCTATTGATTGCTAGTGCACCCACTCTTTTAAACTGTTAAATGTTTTTTTTAAGAACATCAAGCACAAGCAGTGTTCTCTAACACTGCATTTACCTTGTACTTTGAAAACCTTGTCTAAACACAGATCCTACATACAACTTTACCTCAGATTTGTTTTGAACTTTGCTATTTAAGTGCATTAAATTCAATCGATCTCAGAAGAATCAAAGCCCTGTCCTCAGGAGTATACAGATAAAATCGACATGTGGTATTTTCATTAGTCAGTTCTCCCTACCACTTGATTTCACTGGAATCAGACCATCATATAGATACTCTAAGGTGTACTGTACTGTAGGTGTAAGAAAGAAGGAAAAAGGCTGCACTTTGTTTGTGCACTGTGTTTATTGCACAGACGCGTTTTGAAGTAGTGCCTTCTTCAGTGTAAGAGACAGAGCCAAGCCTGCTTCTTCCACACTCTGGTACTATATGTGTAGTTTATTCTGTAGCATTATGACAACAGTGCAGGTCTACTACCAATTCTGGATTCAATCAGCAACAAAAGGTGATGACGCTATAGACTCGAAACCGAAAGGGGCTATGGTAAACGATAGGAGCAACATCTGCAAACATCAAAAAATTACAAAAAGAATGTGTACATTTATTTACAGCAAAGGTAGGCTCACATAGATTGTTTACTTACTACCAATTCTATTTTATGTCAGTTTGTAAAGTTTAGGCGATGTAGGAAGTAATGTCAGGATTCCTTAATCAATGTGATTGGTTAGGTTGGATCAATGATTTCAAAGTTAGAGTTTTGTTTATGTCTGTCACCATGCTAGCATTGTAAACGACAATTGCTAGTGACCAGACCCTATTCACTTTGTGAATGAGTCTTGCTTGCCAGGCTATAAGGGAAAATTGTGTCACATATTGTTGTTGTTTCAGTGTTTCTGCACGGACACCCTGAAAATCCCATTGGGAATGCAGACTAGAGCAGGCAGGCGCTCATCTCTTCTAAGACACAAATAATGAGATCCATGTTCTGATTATGCTATGCTAATGCAGCAACTACACTACATGTCTCTGTGTCCTGCTCATTTAAATTCAGATGCATGACTGGTGGTGCTGGAATTGTTTTAAAACACTTGTTTTATAAGGTCTTTTGTAGCACTTTGCCAGACTGCTGATTTAGACTAGTTCACAAGTGACACTTCATAATGTGTAACAACAGTTGACATGTGTAACATCGTGTCAACTTTTACAGATGAATTCGGTTTATTCAGCCGTCATAAAGCCACCATGGAGATGTTACAGTATGTAATTGCATTAACACTGTTGCCCAGGGTTAGTGAACACCCATCTACTCTGATTCCGTACAACTCAACAGAGACTTTCAAAACACCAACAAGATGAAAGAACAATGTTTTTTTGTTCAAATTACACAGTCTAACACTTCATCAGCCAAATTTATTATTGATTATGGCCATTGAAAAAGCACACCCCGCGAAACATGCTGTTTCATTGAACATGCTCCAACTCCACTGAAACCCTACTGTGGGTTGAAAGGATGGCAAAAAAAGAGACAGAAGCAATTACATTTAGATTAAGCAGATTAACACAGGCGTGGTCCTTTCTGACATGTTGCTTTGGACCAAAATCAATGCACCCTCATGTACACTCCGTACAGCATCTGTAGCCCTCTGAAATGGGCCAGAAGGATTACATGAATATCAATTACATAGTTTTACACTCGCTGAGCACTAGGCCTCAGAAGTGAAGCCATAGGCCAGCATTAGAGCGTGCTATTAACTCTCACGCAGATTATCCTGCCGCCTTCCCAATACGTTGGCCACCAAAGGGTTAACGTGTGCCAGTTAATGACAACTCACTGGTTCATTTAAAGATTCTTTTAAATGGAAATGGATCAGAGGATATGAAGTTTTACATGCAAAAAAAAGTCCCCACTTAACGATCACACGTGCGAGAGAGGCAACTGGCCCTGCACTGCATTAAACTATGAAATCCCCTCAGTGAGGCCACAGATTAGCACCAAGACAAAGCCACTGGCCCCTGGCCTCGCCACAGCACATTTGACTGGAAAGGTTAGCCCCATCTTCCCATTTACAGAGCTCTAATCCCCTGGCCAGAAGTGGAACGCTTATTTTAATTCAATGGCATTAGAATGCGGCACCAAACTATTTTGTTAATGTCGAAAAGGGGGGAGGTGATCGTTGTGTTCAGACGGCACGCAGCGAGGGTTACAACTCTTTAACCAGGACTACTGTGGTGACTGGGAGAGATTAATGCCCTTTATCTTCTAACTACTGAGTGTTTTTTTAAGAGCAGACGAGAGATTCTGTTTCATATGGGCCCAACGTGCCAAACAATGTTTTCTTCTAACAGCTGTGCTTAAAGAGAGTTTGTTTTTGAGCTGCACTGTTCGAAGAGTGGACAACCATCTTGGGTTGTTCTATACATTTACAAGTGAAGGAAACTTTGTATCAGGAGGCACAATCACCTGTTTCCTCAGAGCTCACAGTTGTCAAATTCTTCTAGCTACCCTCAATACAGCCAAGGACAATCAGTCTCTCCCTCAGGCACAGAACGTCTTCACCAGAAAGAGCCATGAGCGTTCTAACAAACAATCAACCTTGTGCTAGAGAAGTGAGCTACCTCCTTGTCATGGCCTTACCTTGACGCAGCCACTGAAGGTTTCTTCACTCCAAACAGGGACTGTATTCCTGTCAGTTCTCTGAAAACAGACTGTAGGTATGAACACTATCAGAGACCATGACCGATAGCACACTGGATGTTCAAAGCATCTGGACACAAGCCCATTTATAGTAAACATATGGAGACTTATTATAGATAGTCTGTCAGTACACTGAGGTGTTTCTGTGTTTGCTTGAACTCATCAGCTAGATGTAAATTATGCAACCTAAATAAAGTGACTCATAAAGCCTAAAGGAACAAATGTCCCAGTTTTCCCACTGATGTTTAAAAGCTATATTGCTTTATTAAAGATGTGAGGAAATGAGATGAGTCAGAGGAAGCGCCACGCAGTTGGAATAAACAGCTGAGGAGCACTGGCCCTGGAACACAGTACCTGCTCTGGAGCTTGAGGAGGTGCAGAGTCAAACTAAGATATTATTTTTGTTATTTTTTAAGTGAATTGTTCTGAATGTAAGAGTTCTCTTATATTGACAAAAAGACTTCTACCACATATTTGGTCTATAATATTGATCATATATATGATATACATATGCCCCTCTCCTACACGGACTGGACTGCCTGTTATCTACTCATACATCTGTCAACAGTTAGTCATTGATGGATTGATTCTATTCTTTTAAATATAACCAAATGGAGTGCTACTCTACAGCTGTTACGGAGGAGGATAGAAAAGATAAATGAATCAAAATTCAAATTCAGAATTAATTGCATTTTTTGTTACACAAGGACTATTTGACTTGAGGGTAGTGAAGTAAATCATCCATTAAATTGTAGGAAAAATGGAGCATAGCACTGGATTTCAAAGCCTATGCTCTATCTTGTCCTTAAGCTGTAAAAACTGTTTTTCTTTTAGGCACAGGGCAGATCCAGAATGTTGGTTCCTCTTCTACAAACATGCATCCTAGAGAAATGCAATCCAAGAGTTGTTCTTGTTTGGTAAGGGCTTATTTCTAAATAATATTTGTGAATTCATGAACTCAGTCTCAGGTAATTATTGGGATAACTTTTGTGAGATAATAGGATTGTCTTAAAAAAAGATTTTAATTCAAAGTATCCCCCTAAACATGGCAAAATAGACAAACACAAATCTTCATGGTAATGAGGATAACAGTTTGTGAAATTTGTGTTTCTGTGGGACTGTATGCTATTCCCACAATGTGAAAAACCATCAAAATAACAGTTAGCAATGTATCCTGGCTACTTGCATTCTGTTCCACAAACAGCCACCAGGCAAACATAATGTGACACAATTAGTTAATACGGTGCTTCAGTGTGTGTGTGTGTGTGTTTTATGCATTTTTGTAATAGGTGACATTTAAATAATCAAGAATGGAAAGTCATTTACATAAGAATGCTTTCGACAAGGTTGTTTTTTGCACTGCTGGCAGGAATAGTTACCTATTGTGGAAAAGAAATCCATTTTCCTGAACCAGTTGCTGATTACCACCTTGCAAACACCCCATGTGGGAACTAGCAGGGAACTCATGTGGCTGTGAGTACTGTGAGTGAGCTTGTACAATAGCAACCTCAATGCAGAGAAGGAAAAAATCTGTTGCTTAATTTAATGCACAGTTGTAGAGAGTTCACACCTGTAATTTATTTCCACTTATACATACAGTACTGTAAAGAGCATGGTGCTGAGAATGAGGCTACGTTTATACGGTGACGATGAAAAGAGAAGACGCAGAAGTGGCGTCTCGTCTTCATTTTTTATTTATTTCTTTAGGACGAAAGCATTCTCAGGGGAAATCTTTGTTTATATGAAGACGCAAGAGTATGTGATATTCGATTGATATGCATTCCAGACCGCTGGGTGGTGGTGTGATAGAACCCGGCACGCCACGCCGTGAGACATTCTAATTTGACAGTTTAGCCAGAGAGGTAATCAAGGATCTTTGGTTTAGCCGCTTAGACGGAGACGCGAACCCGGTCGCTCTTCAAAACTCTACACTCTGGAAGGAGTCTTCAGATTTTTTGTCTTCAAGCCCCGATGGCGGGGTCACCGTGTAAACGAAAGGCACTTATGATCAAATATTTTGTCGTCTTCCTTCGCAATTGTTCTCGTATAAACAGCCCCTGAGACTGACAATCACGGGGAATAAACCACATTTGGTGTCACGAGTGGCCACCTGTCAGAGATGAGAATAGATATTTGGCAGCGCAGTTAGGAGCCTTGTACGAGCCTCCATGTTTTAGAGATGCTTAATAAAAACGAGTCACACTTTTGACCTGTCACCACTTCTGCTCTAGTATTGACTTTGACTTTTAAGAAAGCCTTTTAAACCGGCAAGAAAGCCTTCCTTTAGAGAAGGTGTGCCAGAAATCGTTTAGCACAAAAAGCAGAAAACGATGAGAGCCTTGACCGCAAAAATCTTTAGGAAAGAAAAGGAAAAAAAAAACTTGATGCTCAACGGAAAATGACATCATTAAAACAAATATGAGAGCTCCCATCTAAGGGCAAAAGTTCACATGTCAACATGGCGGGCAGGTGGTATTTCAGCAGAGCACCGAGTGTGTTTTCGTGCCACATGCCTTGGCACTTTAAAAGACGTAAACATCTTAAAGCCACAAGTATCAGAACATTCCTGTCAGTCAGGAGCGGTTAAGACAGCATTTCCTCTGTGTATTCATGAATCTTCCTACTCCCAGGTGCCCTGGGCTAGGCCGCAACTCTACAAAGATTGCCAGGCCAGGAGTGCTTCCAAAATGGCGATAGATAATCAAACCATTGACCAGTCAACATATTTCAGGGCTGTGAGGTGAAGCACACACTAATCCCAGCGCAGTGAGCTGCCTGCATTAACAGCGGCGCTCGGGGAGCAGTGAGGGGTTAGGTGCCTTGCTCAAGCCCTCCGGTTACAGGTCCGAAGTGCTAACCAGTAGGACACGGCTGCCCATATATACGAGGCATGATGGAATGCAATCCTTGTGGAGCACCCTTAAAGACACCTTCCCTGACAAATGGTTTGGAGATCAAAATGGTGGCACGAAAACTGCACTCTTGCTATGAGAAACTGACTACCAAACAGCTCATTTGTTTTGGTGGTGGATATTCATTTAACCCATGTGATTTCACATTGTGTGGAATGAGTATTGGCTGGAAATCAATTACTATTTTAGGCAATTTTAATTCTGGTCAGAGACCAGCTTAAGTTCTTCAGTGTTTAATAAGGTTCTCAGTCAAAGTAGTGAATTAGCCAAAAGCCAAATGCTTATGTGTTGGCATGAAAAAGCCGTAATGAAGAAAATCATATTTTTGGGAGAAAATCCTGGCACATCAACTTCAGGAAGAACCCTCAAGGGGATATTTTATTTAACAACCAGCATTTGCAGATTCCAGTTTGTCAGAAAGAGAGCCGCACAGCTGGTGTGACGATATGCCACGCTGAACATCTGTGCGTTTCTGACTGAGCATCATCACTCTAGACCCAGGCAGAGGAATTATAGATTCAACATCAAAACTTGCCAATGAGAGTTACCAAAAAAAATAAATGCAGGTTGTATACACTGCAAAAAAATGCCTTTTCAAAAATAAGAAAAAACAAACAATCAATTTTGGGAGAAAGTGTCTTATTTCAAGCAAAATGATCTGCCAGTTAAGCAAATTGATAATGATATTAATGTTCTGAATTCACTGCAATTTTGTAGTGTATGGAAGTACAACCGGACAGTCAAGGCCATATTTAGCTGAATTTATTATTCAAAAGGAAAGAGGTCCTCAGTTAGGCTGGTGTAGAATGCAAGGAGAACATGAATACTGGCCGAATATGAAACGCATCAAAACTGTTGTCATGTTATTCCAGCCTTCTGGTGATTTTCAAGCACAAGCTCTGCATGAGAGCCAGCAGATATATTATTGACCAAGAGTGTCCCTGGTGCGTGTAAACACATTTTTGAACTGCATGAGGTGCACTGTCGTTGAGGTCAGGCCTCCGACATGTCTCCGCATACGAACTGTCTGCTCACTGAGAGAAGCGTCACGACGAAGAGTGTTCGGTCCCACACACTAACCACAAAAAGGACAACATGGGACGCGCTTAAGTGATTCTCTCCTGCCGTGCATCTCTGATAGAAGTGAAGCAGGGTAAAGGCATCAGAGTGCATTGAATGTGCCAATGAGCAGTAGCGGCTCCTGGGTTGACAAATAGGCGGGGCAGAGTCTGTTGATCAAGTTTAGAAAAAAAATTGGCATAGTTCCAGGTCACCGGCAGCTGGAGGCACAAGGGCGGTCCACGGAGATTTTGTTCATTTTTACGACTCTTTCTTTCTATGGCTAGGCTATGAGCGAAATCTGGGGAATGGAATTCCATAATATTACCACTTGCGGTCAAAATACCATACAAAATACCATACAAATTCCAGACAAATAAAAGCTACAATGTAGGTACCGGTAATCAGCTCATTAGCTCAGATCAGTGGAGAACTACTTTGGGGGAAAAACTCAGGAGGGAAACAAATAACCGAGAATTCGTTGCGAAATCAAAATTCCACTAGAGCTCCAAGTGTAGGCTTCACGCCGCCTTACACCACTCAGCTCTCATAGTCAAGTTTAAGTTGTTTATTGTCATGTAGGCCTAGCCTACTCATAAAAGAAATTATAAGTAACGAAATTATTGTGTTCAAGAGCCAGCTCAACTTTAAAGAGTAAATTAAAAGTAGGCTAGGCTATTCATTAAAAAGGTAAATATTCTGTGTGTATGAATGAGTGCTTGCGTGTCCACCGTGGTTTGTATAGAAATTAATATTAAGTGACACATACACGTAAAAGGGCAGTTTTTTTCAAGAGCTCCTTTGGGAATGATTTGGAAAATTTGAGGAAGCTTGAACTATCAAATAGGATGGCGGCAGACAAATGGCCAGTGAATGAAAATCTGTCGGTGGCGGTAACTATGATTGTCACACACTTCATAGGCAATTTGCGCAAAGTTACCAGTGGTCCTGCGCTTATCCTGGACACCGGTATGTTTTGCACAAAGGCACGGCAGTGGAGGCAAACTTGTCTGTAACCCTGTGTGCCTCCACTGCATCGATTGCTCTTTTCTGCAGCTGTGCATAGAGCACATCTACACGGGGTATGATCTTAGAACAGGTCTAAGGAATAAAAACTCGGGATCTGAGAGCATTCGAGAAAACCCTTTAGCCTCTCTAACTGAGATTGTATTAAAATCTCCAGATGTTTCAATTATTTCGAAACACTCCAAAATAAGCTTTTAAATCTTTTCGGAGATCTTGTGAAAAAAGCGGAGAAACTATAAAAATCCGAGAAGAAGACACGCACTGAGGATGCTGCTGACGCAGCCTTTTCCATCACCAGGTTCAATTGATGTGCATAGCAATTAGGGTAGGCTACACGTCTTGCACTTTCTTACGCACTCCACCAGATGCTCCTCCCATGACACTAGCCCCATCAAATGTCTGTGCAATCAGCCTTACTTTATCTGTGTCACTCTCAGGTGAACAAACTCGTACACGATTTCGCACTTACAGTGTAGCCCTCATTGAGTTGTGCTGCAATATTAGCTTTCCCCAGCATGGCTAATTTGCACAACTCAGATGCTAGCCTCATGTTTTTTGCCTTCTCTGAAAAATGTTTCATGTCACACACACCTACACTAGCCTACTCCAAACATCCCCTTGTCCCCCAGAAGATCGGAAAAGCAGGCATGGAAAACAGAACATTTTATTGCGTTCAGGACAACCAGAGCTTCTTATCAGACATATGGCCTACCACGAACGTGAAAATGTCCGATTAAATGACCGACTCTTGTCCTTTGTTTGTTGGTATACGATGTTAATGTCGGGCTGATCAGGTCCTAGGTCTTTGATAGCTAAGTTAACTACAAACTCAAGTCTTTCGAATAAGTTATTTAAGAGAAACTCCACACTATTGCACACACGCTGTTCACTCGCCATTTTTCAACTGTCTGCCTGACCTCACAAACTTCGTGTGGACTAATACAGTAGGCATAGGCTACTACCTACAGTAGGCAGTAAGTTCTGACGTCGTATAGGGAGGGCAGTGGCATGATCTGCCCACCCGACCTTCTACTAACTGCGCTCTAGCTGCAGTTCCATTATCGGTCGACAGATTTACATAGACAAACAACAGGCGCTGTTCAATTTCTTCAATGAAATGTAACGTTACAGTAGACCTACAACAACTACGGATATGATCAACGAGATCTTTGCGATCTTTGCGAAATTTCTTTGCAAATCATACAAAAATGTAACATGATTGAGTACTCTGCCACTGATTACAATAATAAACAAACAACATTTTATTTAAAAAAAATATTTTGTGGATCTACTTTTCTAGTGGATGAATCTTTAGTAGGACTCTGCCCCTCCTGCCCAAGTGAACGAGCCGCGTCTGCCAATGAGTCGCCGGAGGGGCCCACGCATGCCGTACGCAGAAGGGAATAGATAAATAAGCACTTTTTGCATAGCAGAGGAGAGGACCCTCCATCCAACGCCTCTGGAGCTTATTTTGTGCGGAGCTGCTGAGCTGACAAAGAAAAAGTTTGATTTCCATATACATCAGCCTAAGTGCCTGTCAGCAATCTATATTCATGTAGCCCTGTCCATAAAGGTGTCCTTTAAGTAAACCCCCCAAAAATATTATATAATGGACAGGGAGGCTGCTGTTGAACGCATAAGCCATTAATTTCCCACGAGCATGCTCACACAACGCTTTAGGGACAAGGATGACCTTTTCGCTTGTTCAAGGTAAGCAGAGACCAGCAATACAGACAAATGAGGCACTAGAGGAAGAGAGGGGATAGATAAAGAGAAAAAGAGAGAGAGAGGGAGAGAGACGGATAGGTAGAGAGAAAGAGAGAGCAATGGAGAGAGTATTAAGAAAGACAAGAGCAAGACAGCCAGAGCATGTAAAACACATCCCTGGTGTGTCATCACACAGGAAAAAGATTTACGCCCCACCTGCCTAATTGTTGTATTGCGCAACACTTGTGGCCATGTGTTGCACCACATCCTGCATAGTCAGACCATCAGATGAGCACTCTGTCATATCTGTGATGCAGTGTTGCATGTCTATTAGTAATTGTTTTGAACAGCAGAGTGCTGATGCAAGATTGATGTGAAATTGTATACCTCTCCAAAACCCCAGTTGCCAAGCCAAGCCATACAAGCCACACACACACAAATACACACACACACACACACACACACACACACACACACACACAAATACACACACATGCACACACACAAATATGCACACATAGGCAAACACACACACACACATACACACAGGCAAACACACACACACTCACACACTCACTCTCCTCCTGTAAGCCCAGCACAGGTAGAGGTGTGTGCCTGCAGCACACATGCATGTTAGGTTAACTGTATCAAATGACTCCTAAAAGGCCTCACAATTACTCTACGGGTGGCACACGGAGCCCAGCTTAATTGGGTCTGGATGTATTGACCACTCGCCTTCAGGTCTGCGGTCGATGTGCCCAGTGCACAGCCAAAGGCAGCCGCTTCTTCTCCTCCAAATCCCATCCCCAGTCCCACAGGTCACGCGCCAGCCTGCCTTTCATGTGAGAACGCTCTGACGAGTCGGCAGGCCCCACCACCAGACCACTACCACCACTACATCACCCTCAGGATTACTGCACAGGCTCATCATGTTAACATGCAGTCAGAAGCTTTTGGATCTGCATATATCCTCTAGATTTTATTTATCCACACCATTTGTTTATTTATTTATCATTTTTTGGTTTTGTAAATTACCCTTAATGATTTTATTTTTTTTAAATAGCAATTTACTCCGATGGACATTAAAAGGTTGCTTGTGTTATTATTAGTGTGTTTCACCTCACAGGTATTCTAAATGTTTGTTTAGGATTACTTGTTCTGTAGTCCCTTCTGTATTTCCTGCTCAACAGGTTACTCTTTTATTGGTGCAGTTCATGCAGATTTGTACAATGGCCATGCTGAGAAAATTCAATATATGCCACCTCTTAGTATATGTGTTGTTTATTCAAGATGTTCCCCCAACACCTCTCCAACCATTTTACTGATTTAATACCGTAGCCCCTGCTGAACCACTACCTACATTAATAGAAAATTATCAGATATACCAATAAAATCCTTAAAGACATTCAGGCACCTTGTTATGTTTGTGTCAACAATTTGTTCCTCACCTGATGGTTTCTATAGTCTTATTATAGTGATGTTGACATTATTGTAGCATATAATATGGCAATATTTTCAAACAGAATGAAATACGAATGTCAAATGAAAAGCTCGAGGATGAGCAGAAATACATGACTGCAGACACATGGCATAACGACACACATTACAAGATGCATCGCACCATAAATTACTAGTCGTGCTGCTGTGGAGCAAAACACATGCCTCCACCACTCAGGAATCCTTACGTTAAGCCGCTTCTTACACAACTGCATATATGTTTCCATCCAATTGCAGTGTATGTGCATCAACAGCTTTAGAACAGGATGTCATTTTTACCATCAGTCCTCATCAAGTGTCATCTCATGTTTATATTTAATGCATGCAGAAAGATGTACCATGCATGTGATCTGTCTAACCTTGTCACATCAGATAGACCACTGTGTCTACATCTGTCTAGTTTAGAGCCAACAGCTCCACTATGTGATATACAGTCAGAAGGCTCAGGGAACATTTTATGGATTGGAATTTATGATAATAGTATGCACAGAATAACTTGTACCAACATATGGTTAATCATTTCCTAGAGAGGATCATGGAAAGGTTCTGCCAACTTAAAGCTTTTTCAGATAAAAGACTGCCTGAAATAAATATCTTGGTATGTAGGAGGAGAGATTACGTGTGGGTGGCCGAGATGCATTTTTCATGAGGCCCACTGGTTCACACTGTGTACCACTGCATTCTACCCTCGGGCTCTTCTTTAAGCAAATTGCAGAAAATCCTCTCATTGTAATGGGAGAATCCTCTCATTGTTATTGATAATTCTATTATATATTGTTTACTGTATTAAAAATGTTCTGCTCAAAGGTTTATTGTGAAATATCAAGAAAGGGTTAATTTATGAACTGGCACTGCAAACTAATATACTCAGTGGAAGAAAACCAAATATAGAACCTTGAGTCTCTCAAAAAGAGGTTTTAGAGGAAGCATGGATTTCAAGACGTTCAGTACAGGGCTGCTAAAATGGTATTCACCATTGGTCTGATTTTAAATTGAAGTGAAATGTTTAAGTGCGGTGATGTGCTAAGCTTCTCCTGACACATGCCAATGTTTAATCACTAGGCTCAGCTATTAGTCAACGTGATTTAAATCGGCTCTCTAAAAGTGATCATGCCTCTAATCTAGATGGCAATCTGGCTGTTGAATTTCACCTACATATACTGTATGCCAAAGCTGCTACCTAGCTGAAGCAGACTATGCTCAGAACTGACATTTACAGATGGCAAATAACATCATTACACACTGCACTGAGACGGATGAGATACATTTCTATGGGTAGTAGAATTTAGATCCTGGTGTATTTAATGTATTATAATCTTCCTATACAACAAATATAAACAAATATCCTTTTAATTCTAACAAATGTTTTGATGTCTGTTGGAAGTGAAACAGTGAAATGGTAATCTTGATATGGAGCTGATGATGATCATGATGAGCATGATGACTGAGCTCTCAATATAGGAACTGCGGGATCAAGGCTCAGCAATGGCGGCATGTTATTAACATCCTGGACATTTTCCCCAGCTCATCCAAATTGAATGAGTATGCCATCAAATTTGATCATTATTGCTGATAGGAAAAAAAGATGGGAGGAGAAAGGTATCGAGAATTAATTGCAGAGGTGAGAAGTGATTACTGTTTCTGATGAGGGTTGTAAGTCGCGCTAATGCACATTTTCCAAAGATCACATTTCATAGTGAAACGAAATCCATGTTCAGCCCGCGGCTGGCCAAATAGCAATAAAACATGAACTGCGATAATAATCCAATCTGAACCATTCATTTTTATGCATAGCCAAACACAGCTTATCATGCACAAGGCCTAGAAAGGCCTGTTTGTATTCACAGGTGTGAATTTCTAACTTGATTAGGAGGACAAAAGACAAACAGCGGCAAATGGCCATACGAAAAAGATGGACACCTCCTCAGGGCTCACTTAAGCCATTTTCGGGGTCCATAAAACAGTTTACTTGCTTACTCTTTATATGTCAGTGATATGGACTACGGTGCGTGAATAGACCAGCATTGGATGCTGGAGCGGAGCTTGGCGACGTTTCACTCGTGTGGAACTGAAGACTGGGGTTAAGCCAATGAAGGAGTGCTGTCTGGTGCAGTGATTAAGTTCCTCCATTGATTCCTGCCCTCCTTCTCCTCCTCCTCTTTCTCCTCTCTCTCTCTCCTCCTCCTCCTCCTCCTCCTCTCTCTCTATCTTTCTAAATAAATAATGCCGCGCTGCTGAGCCTGTATTAATTGGACCCTTCTTATAAGTCCACTGGGCTCCAGCTGACCTTTCTGGAGGCGTCCTCTCTCCGATGCCTTGACGCCCCACAGACAGACTTACCCCGGGCAATTAACCGGGGAGCCAGTTGACAGGGAGCCCTCGGAGGGGCCTGGAGGGGCTTTCGCCAGGGCACAGATCAGATGGTGGTGGTGGATAAGAAGGCCTTGCCAGTCCACCTACCTCTTTGCGTAAGTAAAGGCTTGGCAGTCGTTTGCAGGGGCATTCTGTAATATAATGTGGGGGCCCTAGCACACGTGTGTTTGTTTGTGTGTGTGTGTCTGTGTGTCTCTCTGTGCGTGTGTGTGTGTGTGTGTGTGTGTGTGTGTGTGTTGTGTGTGTGTTGTATTGTGTATTTTGTGTGCGTGTGTTGTATTCTATGTGTGTTGGCATGCGTGTTTGTGTGTGTGGAGGTGTAGCCACGTCCATGAAAATGATCTTCACCCAAACTCTAGTGCTACTAGATAGCCAGTCACCACCATATGCACCACATTGAACGGACGTGGCCATGGTCTCTCCACCGTGCTTTTGGGCTACTGCGCCGCTGCGCCTCTGTCATGCCTCCCAAGTGCTGCTTCACCTGAGCGCTGACGAATAGCCATTCTTAGCATGCCACACACTTCCAGAGACACTTGGTTCAGGAATGAAATTTATGACGCTGGGCAGCATGAAGGGCACGGCTGTCAGGTATGCGGTGTGTTCATCATTCATTGCCTAGTTACAGACAAATGGAAGCTTCTTAATGGACTCCTTAAAGAGGGCGGCCTCAGCAAGGTCCTTGGTATTTGTCAGGTGCAGCAGCCGATGCCTGCACTGCATACAGAACAACTGTTTACTATAATTACTGGTGTGCTATTATGTAGCTGAAATTAATCCCTGCCGAGCCCTAAGTTTTTAAGATCTCTATCTAAGCCTCATGGTAACTGAAGGGGATATTGCACTCGGATTTGCATGATCGGAGAGGCAGCTTGAGAGCTGACTAGCTTGACGAAAGATGTGGACAGTGAGAGGAAAAAATAATATTTTTGGAACTTTAATGTACTACTAAACTCCAATATTTCATATGTTATAATCAAAACTTTCTATTTAAGAGATACTGTACATATGATGCTAATTACATGTCAGACCAGAACTATAAACTATAGAACTATGACCAGAACTCTTTTTGCATTAATTCTATTTGAAGACATTATAAACCATTGTGTGCGTGTGTGTGTGTGTGTTGTTGTGTTCTATGTTGGCATGCATGTTTGTCTGTGTGGAAATTTAGCTACATTCATGAAAAGGATCTTCAGAATCATTGATGTAGTCACATCCATGAGAATGATATTCGCCCAAGCTCACCTACATAGCCAGTCATCACATGCTTTATATTGAAATGTTGAAATGACATTGTGTATTTGAATTTAGAGCTGATCTCTCAAGATGCAGAGCAATGTTTTTCTTCTTGTTTAGTATGAATTTGCCATCTTCTGCCAAGCACTTTTAATGAATGAGACCAAGCATGTTTGTTTTTATTTGAGGTGAAGACAGTAAACATAAGAGGTCCCTTTTGACATTAAGTGGGAGTGTTGACAAGCTAAGCTAAGAAGCCAAGCACACGTGGCACTTCCTCAGAATAAATTATAGTCAGCCATGTCAAATTCTTGGATACATTCCTTGTTTTGCCACAGACGCGTAATCAGAAAAATTCTTAAGCCGCTCCAGTTTGACCTCACATCAACTTCTTATGCAAAAGCAAGCAGTGCAGATGCACCCACTACTTGTTGCAAACATTGGCAGAAGGACTCAGATCAACGTTTTCCTGATAATAGGCGTGATTCTTGAAAGCCACGGGGTGTTGTAATATCCAACTGTCTTTCATCCTGAGGTGAAAGAGTATTAGGAACGACTGCAGGAATGCAGTGGATACCGCCCTGCAATTTTGTGCCACAAATCAGATTAAGATTCTCAAATATATATTCATATAGTATTTGAATTAGTCTCTAAGAAGCTTTAGGACCTTTGCAGTGGGGATAGAAAGAATCTCAAGAAAAATGAGCAGTTACGCAACTATTAGCGATTACATCCCCATCATAATTCAAAGGAAGATTTTTTTCTTCTTCTTTTCATTGTCGAGGAAAATACTCTCGCTTAAGCCAGGCACATAAAGTTGGCTAAAGAAAAGACTGTATGATTTAGGACTTAATAATCTTTTCCTTGTGTTAAAGTGCTGAAGCCATGCTTGATTTAGAGAGGTTGACATGGTAACGATGCCCCGCTGTGACATGCCTGCCATTGGGGGAGCAGGGGTCTTGCGCTGGCAATGTTCAAAAGAACGCAAATGTTCCATGGCTGCATCAACACCTCAGTCATGCTGTGCCCATTCCGTGCAGAATGCTTTTCAAAAAGATCATAATTTGGATCACCTGTTGCCACAGGTTAGAAAACAAGCAGCGCGAAACGGAGATCATAGTTGAAGTGTTAAACAAGGCCCCCGCTTCCCCCTCAGGGAATATGCCAGTGAGAAATCAGCACAGACAAAAGCAGTGTGAAATTCTATTACAGATGGCAAGGAAAACAATATGTCATTCCACATTGTCTTTTGCATATTGCTGCAAAACAGCAGCTATGTTTACAGCCAGAACACTGGCTTGTCAGCTAAGGACATCAGAAGAGTCTGAATGGTTGAAAGGCTCTTCCGAGACCATGCCAAACAAATAATATGAAACATAGCTGTGATGGTCTTAATGTTATGATGTGCTTATGATCAATGATGATGTGCTTATGAATTTATTTATTTATATTTTCAATTTCATAGGCCATTTTCCTCGGTTACTGAGTGAACTCCTGAAAACCATTTTTGCTCACAGACTTGGTGGGTGTTATATATGAAATATGGACATTAGTTGTGGCTATGAGATTATTCTGACCATACACATAAATGGAGAGACTTGTTCAAAAGCTTATAGCTGCAAAACAAGCCTGTGTAATGATAGAGGGTTGGGACCTCTCATTAACGGTGCTTATAAAATATGAGGGTAACGATCCGTAGGTAGATGCCACCCTTGTGTTTACAGATACTCAGACATACTCAGCACTTCAAAAATGTCAGGGTAGTGTTGATTAGTTTTTTGTATAGGCCTACGCATGTTAAATGGGAAGGGATGATTATATACACGTAACTATTTGATGATTAACATAAACATACTGTACATTATGTGCATTTGAGTGGTCAATATTTATTGAATATTCCATGCATCTTTATTTGTTTATTTAGCACCTTTATTTATTTAAGTGTGTTGTTTTTTATAGATGTCTCTGTAACATGAATTGACATGCTTTATTTATGTAAAGTACATTGAAACTCGCCTTGCTTGACTACTAAGTCATGAACTAACTGAACGCAAACAACAGGCCCTTGCCCTCAAGGCTTTAGTCAGAGGGGTTGTTACTATATTTACATTGAAACTATAAGACTCTGTATAAAATGTACTTTCAGTAAATGTCATACAGATTATATTTATGTTAAACATTGCACATAAAATACATAAATAAATAATAATATGCATAGCAAGAGCTTCTGTTACATTTTTCATGTGATGTCCATGTAATCAGCCAGATGTGCTAATCCCAAGAATGTAAGTACTGCAAGGACAGACTCCACTATCACTGCCCACAATGCACTCTTCTTAATGCACGCTTAATGCACGCTTAATGGACAGTGATAGCCACGCTACTGTATCGCTCTCTCAGTGTGGACATTTCTCCTGAGGTCAGGTGAGATATCAAGTTTAAAATGCCTCCAAATATCTGTTGTGGAGATTATAATGAATAGGGATAAGGAAAGCCAAATGAACTAATTCTATTCTGATCCTGGGTGTAATCGGCTTTATCTCCTGAGGGGGCAGAAGCGCTTTAGATGAGAAATCCAAATAATCTTGAGTTGCAGGGAGTTGAGGAAATTGAAGGGCGGGAGACTGTCAGTCCTTCCCTCCTTCATTCCTTTATGACATTACGATGATGTCATAGGCAGGGTCATTTTTCTATAACATTTGGTGCCTTGATCTGATCAAAATGTACCTAGTGTCAAAAACCTAATACTGTATTTCACATTGAGGCAGTCAAATTTCAGATTCGGAAATATGTCAGGAAATTTCAGTGGACAGTGTGAAAACCGTCTTCTAATTGAAATTGTTGAACATTATAACTGAAATAAAGTATGCCAAACAAGTATGTCAAAGTCATTATCTTTATATCTTATCTCATATCTTTTTTTTTTTGTCATATCTTTTTTTCCCATGTCTAGATAAAATATATTTTTATGAATAATTAATTTGAATAAACTATAATGTCTTTCCAGTCATAAAGCTTCAATACCAAATGTAGAGTAAGAGGTGTGCTAATAGTGATTATGTAGCCCCATGACTAAAGACAAAATCACTCCTCATGAAAACCGCCCATGGCCCAAGGGAACTGGCACAGCATTTTACAGTCAACCTGCATCACGACCACTTAGAATCAGGTCAGATTGTTTATACAGTCGAAGCTGGGCCAAGTATTATCTCACGCATCTCAAGGTCAGCTGGGGATAAGGAGTGGCTTTAAGATGCTGAATAAATACCAGTAGCACGCACATCCACAGGAAATTGGCATTGTAAGGCCTTGGCCATTCACCGGAATGATGGATTGTGTCCTCTTGTTTATCCATATCCTCTCACATACATGCATGTATGCGCGCACATATTTACTTACTGATTGATTTATTTGTTTAGTCATTCCTTCTCTGATGCAATAATAATGTAGCCAGCTTCTCCTCTTTCAACAGCCAACCTAAGTGCAATGCCCATAAAACCTATGTCTTCACTCACTCATGCATGTGCCAAGCATGCACAGTCGCATTTAGAAATCCAATTACAGGCAGCAAATGGACAAAAAAAACAGGGTGGTTGAAAAGTAAGAGAAACTCTAATTGCATAATGATGTAAACAGGTTTTCACCATCATCTTTATTCTAATGAGTTAATGAGTTATGAACAGACTGAAAACAATTCTGTCAAGGATATTGTCTTCCTAGGCCACAGAGGAGAATTAGCTGTCACTGGATCTTAATGGCTAAAGAGTTGGTGGGGAGGAATGGATATCTGACTCCTCTCTTTAATGGAAGAGTGGCCATGCAATGCATTATGCCAGGTGAGTTCTGTTCTGATAAAGTGATACAGAACAAGGATGAGTGCAGCACAGAGTATACACGATCGTTAATGGCTTTCACTTTGCATCATTCCAAGGAAAGGAGAGAGGAGGGGATCCTCTCAAATGTGTTGAGAGAAACACAAAACGTTAATTGAAGGGTTACATTCATTTTTACAGAGAACAGGGATACATTCCTCTTGTGATCCTATACTTTAACATACACAGCATGGTCAAAAAGTGGCCCTCAGCATTTACTTCCACAATCAATGATTTCTAATGACCTGTAATGACAACAGTTTTAATTCAGTCAGAATGATCAGAGTAAATCTTTAACATTTACATCATCAACATGAAAACCCTTGCAATCTAGTGTCCCCATCTTAACTGACACACTTCACTGAGAGCACACACAACACAACACTTTTGAAAGTACTGCATCTGCTGCAACAGTAATCTTCAAAAACAACAGTAACAGTAACATTTAAAAGAATCAACAACAAAACACCAGAACGTTCAGCAAAGCACACTGGGTAATGAACACCCAACACCCGTTGCCATGGACTCGTTGCCAAGGACACAACACTAGATAGCTAAAAGGACTCCTCAGCTGCTGCAGACCTATACTGTTGACAGGAAGAGGAAATCAGCACAGGGGTCAAGAGAGCTCCACTGACACTAGCAGTGGAACTGTCTGTAATGGCATCTTCAGTTTGGACAGCATCATCATGTGTGACTTTTACCAAAGTTGTTATATTGGAATCAAGCTCAATAAAGAAAGACCAATGATTTGCATCTCTTTTGCATGGGTTTGAGTTCAGCTCTTATACACATCAGTTTAATTATTCTATTTCATTTACTTTTTTTAACTTGTATCTGTTCTTCTTGTTTTATTTATGTAAATCACATTGAATTGCCTCTGCATGAGTTGTACTGCAAATAAACTTCCCTTGTCTTGCCTAATGGTCTACTAAGAGGGCATCCCACAAATGAATAACATTTTGAAGTATCCAATGAAGAGAGAGCTCTCAGAGAGCGAATTATACTTTGGCAAGAAAGGGCATGACCATATTCCACTCAAACGTTTTCAATCTGTTGACCCTGTTACCGTCAGTGATTCCAGAGATGTGGGCACATAGAACAAATACACTTATCCAAGACATGCATCTGCTTGGAATTGCCACGCCCCAGTGTCTTTGCCAGTAGTTTGGGACCTGCTTAATTTAAATACATGCCAGTACATGTCTGCTGTGTTTATGTCAGTTTATCTATGCACTCATTCCTGGAAAAGTAATGGCAAAATTCTCTTCCATCTGATGCAGTCATTTATCTTCAGCTTGTGAGGGCCTTTGCTTCCCAGTGAGAGGATTATCCAGCCAGAGTCACTGGCTTTGAAATTTGACAGCTTGACGTCTTTCATTATATTCATTACAAAGAGATTTATATCTACCAGCATGCTTTGCCATATGGAGATACCTGCGCCATTCATAAGGACATGCAGTAACACATCAAAAGGTGGGGTACATTCACATTCATACTCTGTGGAACTGGTTATTGTGAAGATACCTTTTGGTCTCATAAGCTATATAATGTGTGTTGATAACACATGATAGGTAGAAAGGGAAATTGGTCGAACAGTCATCAACATTCTATTGAGTGGTCAATGATGCACTGTCCATGGTGCTGATTTGGTTGTGTTATTTATTCGAGTATTTGGCCATTTATGCAACCACTTCCCTAAATACTTTACTGTAGGGTATGTTATTTAAACTTGTTATTGCAACATATCGAGTGCCATACACCGTCTTTAAATCAATTCATCTTCGAAGAATGAACTTCGAGTCAGTGAATCATAATTGGTAATAGGCTGTATGCCTGTTCCCCTTTTTACTGTCTCTGCGTAAGAACCATGTTTAAAAAAAGACTTGTTTGAGGATCGTTCGGGGGCTGCACGCAGAGTTAATTGCATTTATATTCAAAAGGCCCACACTAAAAGATTTTCATTTCCTTTTCACGAGCTACTCCTGGTGTCGCATTGATACCACTGGGGGGCGTTTTGTCACTAGTAATAAGTTTGTTGTGCTGATTCAATTGCCCAGAGACTGGATAATTTGGTCAAGAAAATTCAAATGGGGATTTGCGCATGTTTTCAGTAACCTTTATTTCTACCTTTATTTATCACATGTATAATAAAGCAACCTAATTGTAAACGGTTTCCATGTCAAAATAATGCATGGCAGACTGCCGATTTGCCAAGCTGAGGCTTCACTGTAGTTTTCAGTTGGAAACGTCTCCTTTTTCTTAAGGTCCACTTGTATTATATGATTGTCTTTAGAATTTTTTTAGGTGGGTTGGTCTTTTAAAAGGTCAGCGCATCCGGACAAGATCTGAAAGAATTGTTCACAAGGGTTGGTAGTCTACACATGTGGCCTGATGGACTTCTGTTACAGACTACTAAAAGTCACTCGCTTATTTGCACTTATCGGGCGTCATTTCTTTTTTCCCCTATGTCTACCCATTTTTAAATACATTTTGTCTGGTAAGCGTGCGTTTGCAAACATTAACCCAATAGACTCCCCATTCGCCAAAGCACCAGAATTCCATCAAACATTAATCGGTGCTCACTCCCTGCTCCAGACCCATAAAACATTCATCTTTGCCTTCTCTCTCTCCTCGCTCTCTCTATGCACGAGAGCCCCTCGCTGCACATTCCCGCCCTTTCCCTCTGTTAGCCTATGCTAAAGCTTACTGTACAGTGCGCAGCAACCAGCCACTCACTCTCCACAAGCACAGGGTACATGCACACCGGAATACAGCTGCGTTTTGTCCAAACCAGGGAAAGCTGGAAGTATGTCTCGGTTTTGGTGGATTTCTTTCCAAATGTCTGCTTTTCATCTGTAGGACGTTTCTTTTTCTGTTACTTTTTTGGGTTGATGTGATTTCAGCGCCCGCCTGTCTAGTGGACGTACCCGTTGTCTGACTCTTGCCTTCTCTTTGGATTTTCCTGCAGTTTTGTTTCTTTCTCCCAGACTTCCCTCAATGTCTGAAAGCGGCTTTAAGAGGAGACTTAGTTCTCCATCCCGCTCCCCGAAGACCACGTTTGGGTAAAGTTTTTTTAAAATATAAGGGTTGGTTTTGCTTTGTGTTCAACCGTCCTTGGGATTTTGCAATTAATTATTTGCAAGAACCTGGAGAAAAAAAACACTGTCTCCCTCAACGGGGACCTTTTGTTGGAATTATTAATTTACTGGATTAATTGATCCATCATGACCACAGTTCTTGAAGGTGAGTACATTGACAACACATAATTTATTTAATAATTTATTTATGTATCAGGATGAGTTTGTTTGTCTCTCCTGATATAATCGTAGCACAGCCTTTGTCTAGGCTACCTAACGCACCCCTTTAATTTATTAGAAATACCTAACCAGTCTCTAATAAATGTACAAGGAAAACTCATGCATATACGTTGGTGTCGTGTAAAGCTTTTATAGCCTATTGCATATGGTTTTGTAAGTTTACAGGCTATGCAGTTCTAGTCTGGTGTTGAGTATTGGTAGAGTTGTTATTTCTTCGTTTAGACGGGCTAATGCAATGTTTGTTCGTCGTGTTTCGTCCAGTTGGACATCAAAAAGTCAGATGACTTCTGTTGTGTCGGTATCTTCTTAACTAGGCAGTAATGACTCAGAATTATTAAATGTTTACCTATTTTAGAGGGAATAAGCCGCCTATACGTTGTTATTTGATGTGCCATGTAGGCTTGTGAAGAGATGACTGGGATTGGCTGGTGGAAGTGTTGATTAAGTGGTATTTATAGTTCTGATGGTATGGTTAGTGTGTTTCATATGACTGGAATTATGACAACTGAGCATGGACAACAGCCTCAAGAGCACTACAACTCTACCCTTGCACTCTCAAACCCCATAAGCGTTATAGAGTACCTAGGGCTTGTTTCATTAAGAAGGGTATCTTACATAATGTTCAAGTATAATCTGACTCTTCTATTTATGCATCAACAATTCACTGCACACAGAGTCATGTGTCTGCGCGTGTGCATTACACACATCTAGTGAAAAATAGATATCTTTGTTGTAAATACATTGTCCTTTATGGGTTGCATTAGCAGTATACTGTATGTCTATATAATTTTTGTTAGACCAGACTGGACGTATATGTCATAAGGCCACAAACAACATAACATTTGTGTCTCCTGTCACTCTTCCCAGAGGATTTTTAGTTGCTATACCACTCAGATTAAAATGATCAGGCATCATAGACCACCATAAATTCACAATGAGCTGTGAGTTTGGGCTCCCTCCACGCTGCTCTGAAAGGGAATCGGAAATGAATGAGTGTTTATCTTTGCCTGCTTCCATCGGTGAGCTAACAAAAGAGTCAGAGAGAGACAGAGAGAGAGAGAGAGAGAGACAGAGAGAAGAGAGACAGAGAACAGAGAGTCATAAACAAATGCAGCACCACCTCAAATTAAGGACCTCCTCCCTCCTTCTGTAAGAGAAAGTCTAAATGCTATTTGTCACAATAAAATATCTAGCCTTTTCACTGGGAAAATGAAGGACGTTGGCAAAGGTGAAACGCCCCAACCGCCAACTCACTGAAAAGCAGCTGAGCTCATTTAAGCCCGTCATAAAGGTGAGAGCATGCAGATCCTCATACACACGCCGTCTGTGCTCGTAGAATCCATTGGGGCTTTTTTTTATATTCACCCAGGCGACACAGGTCAGTGCTTGGTTCGCATTCTGTTGTGAATAGTGCAATCTGTCCGGCTGAGGGGAGCAGATGGGAAAGATGTTTTTCACTTGCGCCAGGTGGGAGTCTGCAGTCTCACAAAAATGGTCACGGGTCCCAATCTAACACAGCCTTCTATAAATACACACACACACGCGCGCACACACGCACACACACCATCATACACACACACACACACACGCAGTATATTTCCACTACAGCCAAAAAGATGATTAGACAAAGAGTCAGCAAACGAGTATGAGAAAGGTGGGGAGGAGGAGTTCTCAGCCGGTTCCATGAAGTCTCCCAGAGGAATCAATAGAGGAAGGATGGGTTTGGGTGCGGTGGGGCAGGGTGGAGTGTGGGTGTAGTGCTGCATGTACTCTCTGTGGACACTCTAATTGAGGCTGCTCTTTGATAAGAGGTCAGGCCTCCGCTGGAGCCCTGATTGGCAGGAGGCCAGTGTTGCTGCGGCAGAGCCCTTTCCCCTCGAGGGGCTTGATAAACCTCCTGAAATGTGTTGCAGTGAACACCTTCTCCCATACAACATGTGTTTACCTGTCTAAGCTGACACCTTGCTCAATTCTTAACTGTGCATACATAAAGCAGATAGTCTGAACTGGATGTAGTCAGCTGGGTTAAAGGGGGAGTGTGATGTCTTCTCACTCTTGCTGTTATCATTTTTTTCACCAAGGTACTGTTTGCACTACGTCCGGAAACACCTAAATATGCACACCTGAGGTGGGTTCAAATTCACATTCAAGATAGGCCAACATTTGTAAACAGCCAAGGATGTAGTTTAGTGACAAACCTGGGTAAGTTAACTCAAAATAAGTGATAAACTTAACAACAAGAGCCCTATGCCATTGTTTTGTTAGGAGAATGAAGCCATGCAGCTCTTCTATTAGGAGGTTTACCGCTTACTCTGAGTTAACCAGGTTTGTCACTTAACCACATACTTGGAATACCCCCTTGGTTTCTGTTTGCCTTGAGTTTTTGGCGAACGTTTGCAAACACTCGCAAACAGTCTGAGGAGGTAGCTCTCTGTGAACAAACGGTGGAGCTGGACGTGGGTTTGGCTAATGTAACAATGCAATTACTGTTACAATGGAATGTTAACACCAAATCGTTCAAATTTAACTGTTTATGGTCTGTGATGGCTGTCTGGATGTTAGAAGTAGTTCTGTCTTTATTGAGAGATTAGTGCCACTGCCAAATATACTGCACCATCTCATAGGGGTGTTCCTGAGACTGTTGACAGAAAATGAATGTTTGTCAAGATGTTGCAAGCATCTGTATGCAATTAACGTTGATTGATCCCAATTATAATATCAATTCTGGCCTTTAGGGAGCTTGTGTGCCTGCATGTTTTATGTTGCTGTAAGGGTGATTATTATTTGCATTTGGGATGGTACGTTATTCAAAATACTTTGTGACCATAAGAATATGACCAGGAAGTATGCATTGGTATGTCCATAAAGGCAATGTGAATCTTGGCAGTATAAGTTGAGAACGTGGTGGGCACTTGTCATTATTGATTTCTGGGTAATCTTCTAAGCATGGTTAGTGAAGTCTAGAATTTCCAATGCAATTTCACACACCATAAACATAAAATAAGATGGGAGACAAAATTGAGTTGTTTTGCCCATTAGAATAGAATAAAATAGTGTGTAATGGAACAGCAATTTGGCTACTTGAGGTTTCCTTGTCAGCATCAAAGACTCATTTCATTATGTGATGGAAGATAGGTTCTGAATGTCGTATTCTCATGCTGGCGCAAAACAAATTGATCTGACAGGTATTCATGACAAAACAGTCGGGTATGAATATCCCACACTGCAAGTACACCAAATTAATCTTCATCCTTTGTGGTTGAAATGAAAGAAACATGCCAAGTGCTTTCTCTGGATCATGGCTCTTCTATTCATGGCCTAGCCAAAGAGAGACAAGTCTGTAGCCATGAGGATATAAAATGTTAATGGTCTGAAATTGCATTGGCATCTATGAAAGAAATTAAAATCTAACACAATAAAGGAAGAATATGGAATTCACACCAATATGACTTAATCCTCTACGAGAGAGCATTTGACAGTTGGACATTTTTCAAGGTGAACATAATGCAAGTATTCCAACAGTGCAACGGTTCAACTGAATGGGAAAATAAATAAAGATGGCCCAACTTTTTTTTTTTTTTCAAAGGTAGAGGCCGTATCCCCCGGAGCTTTGGCTGAAATTGTGTTATGCAACATCAGGAGATTTATTTATATACTGCCCAAAATCCCTTCCGCCATAAACCGTATCATAATCCTTTAAAAGAGCACAGTGCCGGCGCGAAGAGGATCATAACCGTGCGTGTGTTTACAGCTGTCCTGATTGGTGGTGCGATGCAGTGTCCCGCCATGGCACAAGGCTCAAGCACACTCTAGTGGTGGGCAGAGAGGGGGGCGCAGGAAGGCTCCCACACCCTAGACAAGACACGGTCAGTGGCCTGAGTGATCCCTGGGGAGTGACTATCCGCGACTAATGGGGCAGCTCAAGTGTCACCGCATCCACTCCCCACTTGAAAAAAAAAAATAAAAAACAGCACTTATAAATCTCCAACCTAACAGCCAGAGCCCACCTCTCTCATTCTTGTACACTTACATCCATTTTGTCCTCATGAAGGCTAATTGATGTTTAAAGCAAGGGAGGGAAAAAGCTTGTGTTCTCTGTCATCCACGCGCTAGCAAGATTTGGCATTGCCATCCATCCATTCAGCTCCAATGCATGTCTCCCATGAAAATTTTATCATTTAATCTGCAGCACACGTGGGAAGGGGGCAAAAGAACGGCTGCAATTGCTGCGCTGATTATAGCACAATGGAAAGGCTGACTGATGGCCTAGTAAATTGTTAATTAGACAGAGGAGAAGCCGCTCTTAAATTAGGTGGATGACTGGAGCCTTTGTCATGCTCATAAGTCAGGGGTTCTTCTCTCTCTTTATCGCCCGCACTGTTGATTTCACAGTCAAATTTTCTGGCAGAAACTTCTGTGCTGGATTTTGGTTTCCAGTCCATTGAGAAACAAACCACAATGAAGCTGTTAATGTTCAATAATCGTTGATTGAATCTCACAAATTCAACAAACATAGGTATCAGGCTGAGAGAAATACTGTACGTGTTCCTGTTCTTGTTTTGTTCTGTATGAGGTGAACCGAGGTTATTGGAGGTCAGTTATCAAATGATGAATGTTCTATCTGGAGAACATCTGAAGACCTGAGCAAATAGAAAATGGGTGATATCACAAAGCATTGCAAATGTTTGCAAAATGCAGCTGCATTGGTGAGAAAGCGGTAGTTATTGTTTTCCTTGCTGTGATTTCCCATCCTTTTACTCTAATTGTGGGAGATCAAAAGCCATCTGGTGTAAAACTTGCTTAAAATGTGTAATAGATTATTCAAGCAAAACAAATACTGTAGTTGCTGAGTCAGTTTACTGTGCTGCTTAGCTTTGTCAGAGGACTGTTGTGTAATACACAAGGATATCTAAGACACACAGTACACAGAGTAATAAACCCATGGCTGTGCTGTCAATTCAAAAGATGGATCCTTACTACAGGCAGAGATGCAGTAGTTTCCTTTAGGCCAACAAGAGCTTAACCTGACATTTTTCTATAAAAATGTCAGGTTAAGCTCAGTATAAGCAGGCATGTCACACATGTTTGTCAACATTGAGTTTATTGTATCGTCTCTCTGTTGTGCTGATGCAATCAGTATGCTGCTCGGCAGGGTTGCTCAGCACCATTGTGATGAAGGCAAACATGTAGGCACTTCCACTGCTGTACAATTACAGCAATTACTGTTTCTGCTGATATGTTGACTGAATTCAAACAAGCAGGAGCCGATTCCCTGTACCTAGCGTGAGATTTGCGTAGCATAGAAATGACACTGCTAACTTCATGCAGATTTATTGCTATGAATTGCTAGTTTCTTGGTCTTTCAACAACATCAATTCTAATAAAGAGTGAAGCCAGAAAAATCAAACAGCGAGTCGATTGATTCACTCCACAGAGCAATGGATTTAGCACTTCTAGAGAAGCAACCAAGTAAGAATTTCATGTGAAGTAATTTCTCAGTCAATTGCTATATAGCCTTTTTCTCAAACAAACCCGCACTCTGTCTCTCAAGATGTAGAGCAGAGTGATTGGATCAAGCTTAGCAGAGTCACTTTAAACAATTAGGGTGTGAAGTCTGACACACTAAACCATTCCAAGTGGGTGTAATGGCTTGAATGTAGCCTCAGCTAAATTGGTAAAATATACATTTTACGCTTGGGATGCCCCCCACACACACACACACACACACATACACACACACACACACACACACACACACACACACACACACACACACACACACAGTCATACACACTTCAAAGAACAATGAACAACAAATGAAAACTATGTTACAAAACTTCTTTTGGCAAGTCGAAAAGTTGTCTCAGGATAATTGTCACATTCACAGGCACTGGACCTCAGCGCCCAATGAATTGTGAGGCGGATGCAGGGAATTCTTTTGGGCGGCTGCTTATCACAATGCACGTCTGACAAGAGTGTTCTCCATCCGCGACTGCCTGGAGTCCCTGAGGTACGTGCTGCGATCAGCGGCGAGCGGGCGGCCTGTGGCGTGGGGCCTGATTATCTTGTATAGATATCGGGACATGCCAAATTAAATGTGACTGCCGCCACCCTGCCAGAACGTCTATTATAATGATATCAGTAATCTCCCCGGCACAGAGGGGTGGGAGAGATGAGCAGGGGGTTGGGGGTGGTAGAATATGGATCCCTCTCTGTGGATCTGGCATTATTGCAACAATATGGATTTTCCCAACGTGGCTGAACCCACTTGTACCAGACGGGCACCGACCTACCTACCAACCAAGGGGTGGTGCAAAAGAGGGTGCCATTTTTGTAGCGTTCTCGTCAGAAGAAGTGACCCAGACAGAGGCGCATGACCCTCTTATGAAAACACTGAGATGAGGCATGGTGGCTCGCTTGCGTACTTCAGAATGATGCATGCTTTACTTTATGCTGCGCTCATCATAACCGGCTGGACTGTTTTGTGTGAACAGAACCAATTTAAAAGGTTTATTATGGCCACGTTCAGGCTGCAGGCAAAAGTGGCCCAAATCTGATTTTTTTTTTGGGGTCAAGTGACCAGGTCAGACTTCTTGTGAACACTCAAATTTTGCCCAGATCTGATTTTTTCAAATTTGATTTAGACCACTTCCATGTCCAGGTCCTGAATCAGACGCAGGTCTGATTTTTTTCAATGCGGCCGCAGTGTGAAATTCCAAGGCAGATTTGATGTGACTTTTATGTCAATCTACGTCGATATTTGTCACAATTATGCGCCGGCGGGAGTTAGCTGATGTCATTGTTATTGTTCTTTTAGTCAGTTCGGAACCGCAAACAGTTCACACTGGAATCTAATATTGGCCACATTTTAAAAGGTAATGTAAACAACCAAACAAAAAATCTGAGCAAAAAATCTGAATTGAGCATTAAGACTTGCGGTGTGAACGTATCTATTGACCCACTGTCACTGGCCCCTTATAGGCCAATGCATGAGATTTGAGCTGGCCCCTTGTATATATTTACTGGTGCAGAAGAGTCACTTTTACACAAAACGGTTAATTTCTTACATTGTAATGAGCTCCTGCTTTACTTTGCTCAATGTGCCCTTTTCGTTGCCCTGGGCCAGCAGGCCACTGCTTATGTTGAACCCTCTAGTGTCCATAGCCAGACTCATAGTTTGTGTTCCATCCCATCCTTCCAAATTTCAGGCTAGAAATGATAAACAAAATGAAAAGAAATGATCTCAAACCCTCAGACATGTCTCTCTCCATCTCCATCTTATAAACTAAGACATAATAAGAGTATGGCCACGACTCTTTGATTCTGTTTGCTCTATGAGGAGTTTTCAGGACATGTGCTTTGCCACCCATACACCTCCTCTGAAGGTGTGAGCAAGCCGAGTTTCGTACCAAGCTGCTGTGCGATATCGCACCACGCTTTGAAGAAAGCGTTATGGGAATAAGCTGAGATAAACAGAGTGGAAAGTCACAGGAAGTCTTCCTCTCTGACCTCTGTGTTTATTCCTCTCCACACACACACACACACACACACACACACACACAGACACATGCTCACATGTAGTCATCTGTCACCCACCCATCTACTCTCTGACTCACAAATAGGTTTAGAGTGCATAAGATGCAGAAGACATTTTCAAAGGGCGCTGTAAATAACAAAGCCATGATGGCACGGCATCTTAAGCAATTTCTGAGGGAGAGAGGAGGAGGAGGAGGAATACATATGCAAAGGGAACACCCACCACGGCATGGGGGAGAGATGCTCTTAGTCATCATCCGCTTTCCATTTAAGACTCCTTCAGTGCCCTGCTGCCGGCTCACGCATCTTTGAGCGAACTAGAAAGTAAAGCGGTGGTTTAGCTTCAGCTGGGTCAGTTACCAAGACAGCTAGAGAGATGGAAAGACAGAGGGGTAGACAGACCTCAACTCTTAGGATAAGCATGTACGATTGCCTAATGGAGTGATGAGAGATATTTAAAAAGGTGGAACAATGCAGCAACATCATGCAATCGCAGGTCTCAAGAGTATCACGCTGCTCGCAGCTACAATCAGGAAAGAGTCTGAATTCAAAGCTACCAATTCAAGAAAGGGAGACTTGAAATATGAAATATCAAAACCCCCCTAGTTCTCAGTGCTTATTATAGTGCCCTTTGTAGATGATGCATTGACAACATCCTGCTTTTGCCATTGGCATGGAGGCTCTGTCTCTCTTATCTGACACCTTTTGTTTCCACATGTTATTCATCTACATTTGCAGGGAGTGCTTGGCACATTTCACAAGCTCTGCTGATTACATTGTATCAGAACAGTGGTCAATTAACAGTGGATTGGCATGGTTTATGACTAATTAAAGCAATTACAGAAACCTTGAGCTAATGCGCTTTACGCAGATAACTGAGACTCTGTGGCTCATTTTACTCGCAGGTCAAGAGGAGAGTAATTAACTCACTATTTAATCCACGGCACGGTACATTTAACGGCTCTTCAGACGGATGGGAGAGGCAGATTGAGGTGCTGCGCCATGCACTGATAGTGTCAGGCTGTTGGAGTTTAGGGGCTGACTATTTCTGCTGTAGCACCAGAGACTGTTCCATTGGGAGAAGGGAGGTTCAGCAAAGCCTCTGTGCTGTACTCCGTCTCTATCAGAGATGTAGCAGGAAGTGAAGTAAAGAGACAAAATGGAGGAAGTCTTTTTTTCATGTAGTTGCTTGATATTAAACTGTTTCAAATCCTGCATTGCTGCATGTTAGTTTGAAGTGTTTCAGAGATGCAGAGAACACGAGATCACATACATATCACATGCCAGGTTGGAATGTCTCTGTCTGATTCCTTATCAGCCCGGATGGTGGAGATTACCATAATAATCGGGTTTGGTGATCTGAGAGGCAATCAGATACTGCAAAATGAATACACTACACTGGAGAGTGTGAAGAGTGGGGCCGAGAGGTGGGGGAGAATTGGTTGTCAGCATTGCTGATCAAAGGGCTTGACAGTTGAATATTCATCATACAAAAATACCGGGTAGTTAAAACACTGTTATTTTCAAGCTTCTAGGGGGTAGATGTATTGGCAAAAAAATCCTCCTCCCACTTACATAGAATATGAGAGTAATTCTTGCTCTTTCAGTAAGGCACACCTTGGCCTCTTTGGTTATTGAGTAGAGGTTGGAATCACAGGGTGGGAACTGACGAATCGATATTGTCATGAAACTTTGCCCACAATAATGATAGTATCACGATTCAGTGGTTCTGCTATACTCACTGCAAAACATGAATCTACGGTCAGGGTATCAGTGAGTTTTAGCTGAGAGCGTCTTAAAAATCTTTTTTTTATTTCTTCAAATGGTCAAAAAATATGCCTCTAAAGGAATAACAAATAGATGTCTTTTTAAATGCATATTTCAGTGTTTCTAAACACATCCCAATGAGCATGCTTATGTTTATTCATTAAAGGGACACCAGGCAAGCCTGATGCTTTTTCTCTACGAAACTCCCCCTCGCTCGGTCTGAAGCTCTTTTCCTTTTCTTTGCGTCTTCCGTCAAGGGTTTTCGCTGCTTCTTCGCCGGCTCTGCCATTATACACACGTTTGTGACAATCTCTAGCGTTTCGTTAGCCTGCCTCTGTGCTGTAAACTGATCCTGCTTCGGTCGGCGGGTAGGATACATCAAACTTGCAAGTGGGATATTCTTCCTACAGGCAGTAGGGGCGGGCGAGAGAGCCTTCATTCGCCCCGTAATGAGTCATTTAATCATATACCGACTTACGAAGATGATTAATTAACACGAAAACGTTGCCTGGTGTCCCTTTTAAGTAATGACTCTGGTAAGGTAAATTGGCAAATGAGTCCATTTACAAAATGTACAATATAATATTTTTGTGAAAATATCAACATTTGGTGGCAGCACATCAATAGCTTGTTGCATAAAGAAATCATGGGATATATTTTGTCCCACCCCTATTTTTGAGAAGCCTCTCATTTGGGCAGATATAACCCTGTGTGCATCAAAGGAACAAGTAGAAGGAAAGAAAACACCCCAGTTTACTGGGCCATGTCATCAACTGAAGAACTCTGAAATAGTTTTCTGATCAAAAGAGACAAGAGGCAGTTGGGAGGGAAGAACACTGCAATTTAGCCTCAGAGTCCTGAGTCCATGTCCAATAACCTTATTTTGCAGTGCTATGTCCGAGTCCCTGCTCCATCATAAATACAAGGGATGTTGGAAAAAGAGTGAAATATAGGGCAAAAGAAAAGGAAATATGTGTTTTTTTTTCATTGGTGGTTATTGGGTTGGTGTGGCACCTCTCCCCCTTATTAAAAACTCCATTTAGTGGGATTGGGTAGGTCGAGCTGTGTTGAGATTAGATTGATGTCTGGTAATGGGAATTCAGAAACTAATCTGCTGAGGAAAACAAGATGGAGATGTGGACTGTTCTCACTTCTGCCCAACGGTGAGCTGACGCTGCATTCTCACCTCATAGTGTATTCAACACAGGAGGCAAAAAAAGAAAGCCAGGGATTCTATGGCCAATTTGACTCCATCTTCAAAGAGATATTAACATAGCTCTGGATCTCTTTTATCTCCCTGTAATTTCAAGGATGCCAGGCAAAATTAAAATTCAGAGTGAATAAAACAGTCTAAAAATACCAGACTCGCAAAGAGTGAACATCACGGAATGAAGAAGTATAGATGGGGGTCAGGGGCAGTAAACGGGTTAAGGACAGAAAACTAGGGGAAGATTAGGTACGGTATACGTGTTAAAGGTGACATAGAATGGAAAATTGTTTTGACTTAGGTTTTGTTGAATAAGGAACGTTTGTTGCATGGCCACAAAGCAACCGTATACTGGAAACACGGTTGTTTCCTCCATCATGTGTGAATCTTTGAAATGTCCACTAAAAAGTGGCACATGAGGGCCTGTGACACAAATACAGTACCGTAATTTCCCAACTATTAGCCGCGGCTTATACATTGATTTTGCAAAATACAGTACACGGGGGCAGTTAATATGGTACTAGTATGGTTTTGTTTCTTTTAACTTGCATAAAACACTGTCATGTGGTTTATACACAATGCAGCTAATACACAGGAAATTACTGTATGTAATGCAAATCATTCCTCTGATTACCGCCCAGCTCCACACGTCACGTTGTTGGAGATTCAGGAAGAAGTTGCTGGAGCCTATTGTGAACGATCTTTGGCTGCAAGGCAGCCAATCAAAGTGAAGCTCAGTAAACTATTCATATGGGTGCCATGAGGAGGCGCTAGATATCTGCTAAAATGGGCCATTTTATTCCCCAGCGTAAATGGGCTTGTAAAATAGCATCTGAACACGTTCTTGACAGACCAAAGTTGGACACCTTCTATGTTAGCATCAGAGAAAAAGGTGAAATACTCTGTTCATCCATTCTATGTCATCTTTTAGACTATGTCTTCACCTTCATTTATGGACCGCTAGTCTGGTTGAGTTAGCCTTAGCTCTTTGTAGGCATAGTTATGGTGTGCACTCAGAACTGCTGTGAGGATAGCCAGACAGAACTGTGAGTATTAGGTCAGGGTTTAATCGCAGCGAATGGGCCCTAAGACCTGGGGGAGCCTTGGCTTTTGTGTGAGGAGCAGGCAAAGGGGTCTGCAAATAGGATGGAGAGGCATGACGATGGGAGCGCTTTGTGGAGGGGCTAAGAAACCGCATATCAAATGTAAACACAAACAGCTTCTGTGAACTGGTGCCCGGCCTCCCACATCATCCTGGGAAATAGAGACGGTCTATTTTGGCAAAGCGCGCGCCCCCTCACAGTGAAACACAAGTTCGCTGCAGCTGCTCACAAATGCCTTCTTGTTGGCGGTGGCCATCCATATTTTATAGCTGTGCCATTTCTGTGGGGGGAAAAAAGAGAAGCGTCTCGGCCACCCGTTTTTTTTTTAGTAATTGTCGTCCTCCATCTCTGGCACAAAGTGTGCACATTCAAAACAGCAGATTTGCATTGTCTCATAAAATAACAACTGAATGTTCTCAATCATCCCCCCACACACACACACACACAACACAAACAAAAGATGGGATGAAATAGACCCTGGGAAGCTACAGGAGAAAGACAGCAGGATGAGATGGTGTGTGTTACACAAGAGAAGGTCCTGAAAGAGACGCTGTGAAGAGGAAAGTCAAAAGCAAGAGTGCACTGAATATTGATGGCCTCCCCTGCACTCTGTCTGCTCTTTTATCTCATGTCTTCACGAGGAGATGGCCTCTCCTCTACAGGAGGAGCTCTCCTATGGATCCCCAGACATATACAGTATATCTCAACTAATTCCACAAAATGTCAATCTGCCAGTTTATTATGATATATGCTGTGGATGAGATTTCCCACTCGTGTAGTAATCCCACAATAGCATTGATCAGAATATTGATTGCAATAACATTCGCACATGCATTTCTTGCCATGATTTATATGTCGGACAGATGCACATAGGAATGTTTTTCACTTTATTCCAACGCTATGCTTTTGGTGTGCTACTGAACTGTACCCAGATGTAGGAGCTGAACAGAAAGGTGAGAGAACATCTTTGGCTGTATATAATTTATATATTAATTATACAAATATAGTTCTGAAATTAGCTTCAAATTAGTGATTGACATAGGACTTATAGTGCTTATGTACATTACACATGCACATTACAATTGACAGTAAACAGCTTGAATGCTAGAGTGCTAATTAGAGCATCAACACAAAATCAAAACATGTGATGACACCATCCAACCTACAGTCATGTCCTTTTAGAATTGTAGTTGTTGTTGAATGACTATTAAAGAGGTTATGTTGTCCTGTAGTATCATTTGATGAAAATTGTGATGCAATAATTAGTTCTGGCCACATCAGATTGGGAATTAACTCTAACTTCTCTGTTATCTCTCCTGCTAAGCCAGTGTTCTTTAATTCAATAGCAAACAGCATATGCTGACAGGCAAACAATATCTATCTTTTTGTTGACACTGTTGATTTGTGATATAGCAACTTACCACAGGCTTTACTGTTTTCGTTGTTAGTGAATTATATTATTTCACAATAAACACATTCAGTATTAGGTTTCGTTGGTTACATGCAAAATGCAGTAAAGCATAAATTATTTTTTATACCTCTCAGATACATTGTTATCTCATTTAAGAGAAGAAGCCATGTCTGGGCTCACTGAAGTGACCGTTCCAGTGACTCTACTTTCTTGAGGGCCTTGACAAATTGAGCTGAGCACAATGAAATGTCCAGGCTCATTTGACCATGTCAGGATGTTAGAAGTGAAGGTAACAGCCTTTGGGTGAACTTTTAATTCAACAGTAGTGCCTCACTGTTAGATCAGATTCAGGACTAGAAGTGAAGCAATTGCTTTAGCCATATTGCAGTTTCACCACAGGAAGACCTTGCCTGAAGAGGAAATTTTGTTTTCCACAACCAATATTAATTTAATTATGTAACACTGTGTGTAAAAATGTAGATGTTTGTTTTTTTGCATTAGGGTATATTTTCCTTTTTAAGGAATTGTGTGTACATTCACAGTATTACCTTAGCTCAGGGGTGGGCAAACTGCGGCCCGTGGGCCGCATCTGGCCCGCCAAGCACTTTCATCCGGCCCGCCGAGCATTTAATTTGGTTATCAGGCTGCTCGCTATTTTTTTTCCAGCGATAGAGACGACGATGGTTAGCTTTACTGCAAACTGCTTTTCACTCTCCTTAGAGAACGTTTATAATGTCAATGTCAAAACATCATGTTAAATAGAGATGATAGGCCTACTCTTAGTTATCTCCTTTGCAGCAGATCTAACGTGAACGTTATGCGATCCATTTAATTGGGAACGCGTCTGCACTCACGAGAGGGAGAGAGCGGCAGGTTCCAGCTGGCTTGTCATTGTTGATAATTGATATCTGCTTCTTATAAGAAACTTTTAAAAGAAAATCATTAAGGCAACAGTAGTTCCCACTACTGACCATTTAAAAACTGTGTGAGGGCACAGCCATAGGTACAGCACTAGCCATAGCGGAGCAGGCAGAAGATCATTGAGAAATAAACGTGAATTATGTGAATTTAAAAACGTTAAAGCAACAGTGCACAATTTATACATTTGTTCAACAGCATCAAATTAGCAGTATTTTTTAAGCAATTAATATTTTAAAATAAATACTTTTGATACTAAATTATAGGCTACAAAAATATATACTTTTTGTATGTTTGTTGTGTGGCCCGCTGGCCAATTTTCAAAACCCAATGTGGCCCTTGAGCCAAAAAGTTTGCCCACCCCTGCCTTAGCTTAACGGTGAACACACAGTCCATCCAAAAAAAATACTTTGTTCATGTCATTGTAACTTTCCAGCACTGTGGCCAAACATGTCTTCTTAGAAGAAGAATAAAAAAATCTTTACTAGGAAAAGACTTTGTAGTCAAGCCCAAGATGCCTTTTCCTTCTAAATGTTCTTTCAGAAAAAAGGGAAAGAAAATGAGGAAGGCCTTTCATTTGTTCAAAGAGGCCGTTGAGATGTGAGGGGAAAGCTCCCGAACCCCCTCAGCACTTTAATTCCTCCTCCACACACCTCTTGAGGAGCCCTGGCAACTGCCCATCACCTGCTGCCCTGCAGCCTCTCTGGCTGCTATCTATATTGTGGGTACCGCTGATGGAGGCTGTGTTGACTGATGCTGCCTTATCGGTCCGTCACTTTCTCCCCCTTCGATGAAAGCAGGGGTCGAGGGCCAACGTATATCTTATCTGTCCAGGTTGGGGCGAGTCCCCCATCCGCTGTTCAGCTGAAGTGGAGGGGACTGACTGGCAAAAGGGTCTAAAACCTTTTATCTTCAGAGAGCCAATTTGACCACATACCCTCCAAGAATAACAAAGCTTGAGGACATGTGATAAAGATCTTTATCTTTGGGGGGTGGAATAGAGGGTGACTTATCCCATTACAAAGTTGGGATGCTTTAACCTGACACTAATCGGCGGGGGGTAGTTGAAAGTGCAACTGTCTGTACAGAAGTGTTTGCAAGCAGATCTTCTTTAACTTGTCTTCTTTATCTATCTATCTATCTATCTATCTATCGATCTATCTGTCTATAGTATATTATATAGTTCTCTTTCTCTCTCTCTCTCTCTCTCCCTCTCACCAGGTTAGCTGAATGTTGGTTTTTGTCTTACGAAGTCCGTATGTCGTCCCAAGTTAAATCCCTTGTCATACATGCTTATGTGAGCATACCTTGACAAAACAAACAAATCTCTTTAGTAGAAAAGCATGCTTGATGGAATATGGCATATAAGCATGGCTTAGCGGGATTTGTGGTCGTGCTCCGTTTGCTCAATAGCAGAGCAGAAGACGGTATAAGGTCAACACTCGCGATACCGAACAGGCTATCCCACTTTATCTAAAAAGGGCAGCCAATCATTGTGTTTGTCTCCACTGTCTGTTTGTGCACTAAGCTGAGCCTGTATGTTGACAGACATGACCTTCATGTCAGGCCCTAATTAACTGGTCATTTCTGGGACAGGGAATGATTTGTTCCTGTTAGATCAATGCTGCTGATGTGATTGTAGAACATAAAAGTCCAGTGGGACAAAAAAAATGGCAAGGGTATTAAATTGCACTTTCGGACGAGGAAATATATTACGAGGGTGCTTCTTCCATTTTTACAGCAACCTGTATTGGAATTGCACTTAAGCCGACCAATTTGTTCCACTAGGGAAAGCAGAAATGCTTAGATAATGGGTTTAGGTATCATGGGGTTTGTCAGCATTGTTTGCCATACCTTATTAAATCATAATGAGCAGACAGGGTTTAGGGCAGTCATATATTTGGAAGGGAAGTGAAGGTTGAGTTACTATTATGAGCAACTTGAATGGGGATTGTCCACACCCAGAGATGCACCACCGCTGTAAAGGATGAGACTGCTGCCTGAGTAGCTAGCTGTGAGTTTAAAGAGATCAACTCTCTCCAGCGCATCGTATGTCAGCAATATTTGGAGTGTTTTCAGGTGTGTGTGTGTGTGTGGGGGGGGCTTTGCCTCTGGTCTAACCTCTCAGTAGTCCGGGCTTTGGGGCAGTCCCACACTTTGAAGCCGGTTCTCTCTCGTGCTTTAAAGTTCTCAAGCTCTGTCAAGATGTATCCTCAGTCAGGTGGAGATTGGCTGGAAGGCAATGGCAGGAGGGCAGACTGCTTTCGTGTATCCTCAGTCAGGCGGAGATTGGCTGGAAGGCAATGGCAGGAGGGCAGACTGCTTTCAAAGGCTTGCTGCATATTAAATCTGTCCTTTTCTTCCTATCGTTGCTCTGGGTGGGTCTCAGGTTGGTCTGTGGTTTCCTGCTAGCTGGCCGAACAAAAGCAACTTCAGCAACTGGTTTGTTTTAATTAGGCCAATGTTTAAACTATGCACTTCTCTATTTGCAATGTTGTCAGTCAATACTACTATTGCCACCATTTGCAAATTAAACGGGATAGGCAGTTATCTCAGTCACTGTGATCAATGCTTACAGGTGATCGTCATAAGAAAGGAAAATCGTTGCCTTCGTGTGAAGCAAGCCACGGCTTGAAACTAATTTCCAAAAGCTATCTCTGGGGGATGACATCAAATAGAGGAGATTTGAGGAGAATTTTTCCATCATGGTGGTTTTTTTTTTTTTCATTCTTTTCACTCCTTGCAGCCACAGTGGCTAACCAAACTGTGAGCTCAACTTCTTCACACTACAGGAAAATGGTGTCAGGCTTTGGGCTTGTGAAAGCTGCCGCAATGCAAGGGGAGCTGTTTAAATAATGTCAGGGACATGCATGTCAGCCAAATTGCATCTGACCCCCGCAGCTAAAAACACTGGACAAATGTGACTGCTCATTTGAATATTGAGCCTTGCCATTGATTTGCGTTCACAGCCATCAATAGCCTTCATCCTGATGGCAAAAGCCGCTGGACAAATATAAATCTCATCAGTATAACAGGCCAACAGCAAAGGGGATTTGTGCTGTCAGAGGTTTAAGAAGGGGTCCTTAACCAAAGGCACAGTGCACAGCCGTGCCAGGAAGCGAGCTAGAGGAGAAGGGCTTGTTTTTCTAATCTTGCTAGATTACTGACCCGTGGCCAGAGACTGACGTGTGGACTCACTTCAATAAATACGGAGCACGGCATATATCTCCTCCACATCACCCTCGGTGGCAGTTGATGGCCAGTGGGGATAAGAAAAATCTTTTTAGGGCCGCAGTGAAGATGATGATAAATGCTGTCTGGAGGACATGCCCTCACATAGCGGATGGCTCCGATGTCAACCCCTCCTCGGTCAAATTGAAACCACTCATCACTCAGCAGGATATCAGGAAGTGTCTGTGTTGCCTATGTATTTAAGATGACTTATGAGGCTGGCACTGCTCTTTCCCAGGGACCATCATTTGGTATATTTTGAGAGGCATGTTAGTTCTTTAGTGACTCTGTTAGAGACTGAATAGTTTCCTTAACAGGCATGCTTATGGATTCATTTGGAAACAAAAGCCTTATAGGCATAGCATAGTGTGAAGGCATATATTATGTATATTACAATGTATACAGTTTATTTATTTTATTTGTTTATTTGTTGTGTTTACTGTACACAACAGTGCTTCTTTTCTGAAGAGAGAAAACAGAAAGCAGATGTTTGGATAAGATGGCAGGAGCCGTCTGCTCTATCAGTGTGTCTCTCTCTATGCAGCGCATGGAGGGAGTGAGCTGCAGCCATGGCTCATTCATTCAGTCCGGTGGGCGCCGCTGCTTTTCAGAGATGTGCTAGTGAATGCAAATGGTGTGGAGTGGCAGGCGGGCGGGCGCAGGCTGGGAGGGAGGATGCCTGCTGGTTTCTCTGGTCTCATTAATGAGCGTTGGCCGTTCTTCACGCCCCCCCCAGAAGAGACCCCTCCTACCCAACCCAACCCAACCCGCCTTCTCTCTGCCTGCTCTCATTCTGCCCATGTAAGGAACAGGAACCACAGATGCATGATTCAACACTGCAGATGCATCTGGTTATTTAAAGTGGCTGTGTGTGTTTTTATTTTTATTTTTATTATTATTTTTAGAAACCTCAGAACAGTGTTAAAAAACGTGTTGCTGCTCTGCGCGGAAAATACCACCAGCCCCAAACTGGCAAGTGTGTTACGTCGAAGCAACTATGTCTGTGGTTGTGTACTCTGCGGGTGACACAGCAGCACCAAGACAGCCTGTTACCGAGGGGCATGGAGAGAGAAAAGGCCATGAGTCTTGCACACATCCAGCTGACTACTTCAGCCTGGGCTAAATGGTGTAGGCTGTCAGGGCGGCATGCTGAATTAGAAATAAAGCCAAGACTTTTGGGAGTTGCAAGGGGAATCATGTAATTATGCCTAGTATGTACAAAGAATGCTATATTTAGGCCTTTTTACTGCAAGAGAAGGAGGTCATTTATATTTGATTACAAGTCATGGGGGTTCATCATGAACACTAGGGGGCAAGCTTGTGCTTTTTTCTATAGTATGCATCATAGCCCTGTAAAGAAGACCTCTAAACTTGCCCTTTTCTTCTAAGTCACTCCCTCTCTCCTTTTCTCTTTTCTCATCCCCTCTGGAGGGTTGAAAGTTTCTCACATTAATCTTAATGTATAAATAATGTTTGGTAGTAACATAGCATTCTGATTGAGGGAAGTCATTTGGACCGTAATCTTTCCATCTGGATTAAAAATGCATTGCTGATGATGCCTGGCACTTGCCATCACAATTCTTCCTGCTTTTGCAGTGACTGCTTCGATTTGCATCAGCCCTCTGCCGGTTATGTCAGTTCAGGCCTCGATCAAATCCTTACGGGGCGACAGTTTCTTTTTATCCCATGCTTAACTCCCTTGTACCTGCGCCACTGTGCTTCCCCCCAGATCCCTCGCTACAGCAGGAGTGGCTTGCTGTGCTCCTGCCTGTCGTTTCCAGCGAAGTACTTAAGGCAGATGGCTCCACGCTATGCTAAAAAAAAGGAATCAATGGTACCGTTGAACACCCGTTGGAATGAATGAAGCCCTTCTTAGTAGAATATTGCTCTGGGTGTGTAATGAGCTTATAATGGTGCCGTGCTTAGACACCTCTGATAGCCAACACCCTTTATTTTGTTCCATATTCCTCCTTTCTCTTGTGCATCATATTGTGCCATTTCCTTGGCAGGGTTCAAAGTCCATGATTTCTTCTACTTATTACTGAAGGAGGACCGGTTAGAAAAGCCAGAACATGTCTGTCTGTTGATCTCAGCAGTGGCAAGAGCTTACACAAGATGCCCTGACAACCCATGAGGTTGAGGACAAAGTGCTAAAGCGGACAAACCTCATTTCACATTCTCCGAGACTCAACCGCTAAACCAAGCAGAAACAATAGTGGAAATGACCCAACTAACACTACCTGGAAAGGGGAACTAAACCTAAAGTCTTTGGCCTTCTGTGTTCTAATAGCATTAAGTTGTGTGGGGAAGGTCACTTGGAATTAATTAAAAAAGGGCGTCGTCTGAGCGTGTAACCGCGTCAATAAACACAGGCCGGAGGAGGTTCGACAAAGTGCACTGTGCGAGCGTTTCCTTTGACACAGTAGGCAATTAGCGTGACAGTCCTTGATGATGACACTCACAGCGTAATGGGAAAATGTAGAGGCTCAGCAGAATAACAAAAATGGCTTTTGTCATGTGCTGCTGGGGAAGGCAAAGATGGCCGTCGACTTTGTAAGCAAAATTCATAGCCCCAGTGCTTTGCTTGGGAGGCGAGGTCATTTCCAGTGAGTTCCTGGGACGTCTGCTGCAGTGTGATCTCATACACAAGATGTGATCATAAGTTACACATTGTGTATCATGTTCCTTGCTATTTTGCTGACATACAGTCATACAGAATGGTTGTCTAGAATACTGAATTCTGTTAATCTCTACTGAAATTGCCTGTAAATATAGGCCATTTTGTTTCCCATGGAAAATATATGTTGTGAATCAGGATCAAAAGTATAAGGCGATATTAATCGATTTGCAGTGTACTGCTAGGCCTTAATCCATGCATTAAAACATAGACATGGGTGATCATACTTCACCATCAGCTTATAACCCCACCACAACGAGAGGAGTCATAACATGTTGACAATCCTGAAGCTGAAACGACTAGTATTGGTTCCACTCTGGTAAAGACCAAAAAACGGTTTAATTGGTGTTAATGAGCAAAGCTAATGGCTCACTGAGGACGTGGTGGCGGTTCACATTCACAGTCAGTGGAAGTGACATCTAATTCACAGGAAACAGGATCTTAGACACGCCGCCTGTTTTCTTTTGTTTTCCCTTTAAAGACGGAAAGAAAAAAAAGGCAGATTGTTGCTCTCCTGGGCGGGGTGACTCATTAGCCGGGCAACAAAGCAAGAAAAGTCCCATGTCATTTGGGTCATTACAGCGCACATATTGCATGGACTCATGGGAAAGCAATGGGGGGAGCAAATTACAGCAGACCTGGGGGATGAGAGGAATGACTGCACATTCTTAAGACGGGTTATAAAAGAGTCTGAGACCGACTTGTGCTCCAGAAGAGGCCCATGATGTTTTGGACTGTAATCACATTTTAGTTGTGACAAATGGCTAAATTGCATATCAGGGGTTTTTGTGCACTTCATGTGCCCCTGTGAAAATGCTGGAGGGCAAAGAAACAGTGGCTCCGAGTCCCAGCTCTCTGGTGGGAGGGAGGCAGGCAACTGCTTTTATCTTTCCCTCCTATCAGCATCATGTTGCTGGAGCTCTCTCTCTTTCTCTTTCGCGCTCCTGTGAAGCTGGCTCCTTCACAGGGAGGCCACTGATAGGGAACCCATCCCAACCACGTCGCTTGACTCCCGCCGTTGTCATGGACACGACTCCACGGATGTATCTTCCATTTATCAGATGGCCACCCCACGATGCAGGTTCCTCAGAACCCCCCCCACACACACACACACATGTCATCCTTTAGCGCCCCCTATCTGCTGTGCCACTGCTCGTCCCCCCCCCCCCACACACACACACACACACACACACGTCATCCTCTAGCGCCCCCTATCTGCTGTGCCACTGCTCGTCACCCCCCCCACACACACACACACACACACACACATGTCATCCTCTAGCGCCCCCTATCTGCTGTGCCACTGCTCGTCCCCCCCCCACACACACACACACACATGTCATCCTCTAGCGGCCCCCACACACACACACACACACACACACATGTCATCCTCTAGCGCCCCCTATCTGCTGTGCCACTGCTCGTCACCCTCACGTCTTTCTTCCTCTGCCCGCTTGTCATGCAAGATACGAGGACTGGAGAAAAAAACTAAACAGATGGTCTCCGTTGCCTGTGAGCGCAGGCATACTGAATGCAGGCAGCTGATGACCTTTAGGAAGAATTGCAGGGGTGGCTGATCCAGGGAGGGGTTCAATGTAAAGCACTTTCTTATCATTGAGGCAGACAGAGGCTTAGGAGGTACAGTAGACTGTATGGGGGGGCACTGGGCCCCTGCTGGCTGGGGGCCGTGTTTGTCTCTCTCTTTTTTTTTCTTTTTTTTTACTGCCGCCCCTTTGCAGCAAATCCATTTTCTGCAGTCAGGAGCTCATCGGCGGATGCCGCAGAGCAGACGCAGGTGGTAAATAATGCACGGGCTTTTCTCTTTATTTCGCTGAAGATGTGCGCGGAGCCCAAGAGATTGTCTGAAGTGCACTTATTAAAGACACTCAGCTTCTGCTTTCTTACTCCCTCCTCCTTTCCTCTTTTTGTAGGTGGGTGGGGGGGGGGTGAAAAACGAAAAACATTGAAAAACAGTCCCACCTCAAAAACTCTCACTCCCCTGGGCAATGGTGGAGCCTTTTTACAAGGGAACAAAAAACGCACCATTACACACTCAGCCCCATTCCCCGAATGCCCAAATCCCTGGCCACTCCCTCTCCCCCCCAAAAAAACCCTAAGATGGCCCCAGCCATGATGGTGATTTTAAAACCCATTGCAGGAGAGTGATGGTCTTGTTCCCACAACATAGTCCAGCCCTGTGCTCTGCCTTGTAATTGCTGGCTTACGCCGTTGACAGCAGCAAACATCAAAAGCCAAACAGATGGCACATCCCTCTCTGGACGGGATTCAGCAGCTAGCTGATTGCCTTCAAGTTTGGGGCTTTAAGCTTGTCTCTCTGTCTGCCATATACCGATGGTGAGAAGAGGATATTTCCACAGCTCATCTCTCTCTACCCAGTCACCCACCCTCCCCCTGACCTCGCAACATCTCTCCCCTGCCTTACTCACCCGCTCAGTTTTGGGCTCTCAGAGCTGTTTTGCATAAAGAGGTCATCGCTTTATCTGATCCTTCCAATTCATTTTTTACACTCATCTTTGCAGCTGTGAGGCTGCCCAGACAGGGATTTTGATGGAGCTGATTGACTCTGCTCCATCAGTGACGTCGGAGGTTACCAATCCAGCCAGAGAGAGGCGCTTCTTGTGGGGACTAATAGGTGCAGGGAGATTACCATCCAAAGTAAAACAGTCCAAAGTAACGCTGACAAATGACGCTGGAGTGTACATATAAAGTGGCACTCTGAGAGTATCTTAAAAGTGCTTCATCACAGTCTAATGTGTATAAGTATGGCATGTTTTTTTTTGTTTAACCCAAGGTAGAAGTCTTGCAAATGCTTGAGCCCATTTATCTTTTCCTGAGAAAAAGCCTAAGCAGGATTTACATGTTGTGAATGCAGAGATGAAAGGAGTGCAGTTTGCTGAGGCTTTTTTTTCTCTTTCCAGGTCAAAACGCCTCAAGGGTGTGTACACATGGAAACTAGATAGATCTCTGAGAGGCTGCACAGAATTAGTTCAGAGTGCGGAGAGGTGGGGTACCTCAGCTCTCCCTGAGCATCAAGAGCCTCTTCTCTCGCCTCCTATACAGTCTTCCTATAGATGATTGTGGTATTTCACTGTGATGCTGATGTGATAGAAAACACTATCTTTTCTCTACATTTTTAATTCTTTTTCATTTTTTGTGAAGTTATTTGTTTTGATTCCAGCATCGTAAATAGGCTATTGTTCTTTCTCTGATGATTATGCTTCCTTGTAAACAGTGTGTAGGGGATACTTGTAGCAATGCATTTTGTTTTCTTTCAGTATAATTTGTCCGATTTCAGTTGTATTAATTGATGTAGTACCAATCGGCAGTCTATTATAGTCTATTGTTGAATTCATTGTATTCCTAAAGGTTTTCTGTCCAGTGTAGGCTATGTGCTTAAAAAGTCAGCTTATCACTCCTGTGGCTTTACATATGCTGTTTTTTTATGCTTGTAATAGCAACATAATGCAGAAACGCGAGTGCTTTGTGTCTTTGTGTGATATCCAATGAAGTTAGCATACAAACCAGCTAATGGCTGGTGCCAGCTGTATTAAATGCAATGCAAGGCAGTGTAAGAGTGCCGCGTGGCTGGGTTCAAGACAACTCAAAGCCTACCAAATCCCACATGACTCCTTTGAATGGGAAGCAATGTGGCATGAACCAAGTTTCACTATTTCAGGCAATCAACACATTGTTTCAGGTGCATGGAATGGATGGGTTTAATTTGCTGTTTTTCTCTAATATCAACCTCTGAGTAGAATCAAAGACTCACACCTTTGAGGCTGTATACAAATGTCAATAACATTAAAGGAACCATACAGTATGTAAGATTGTGACCAAAACTGGTACTGCAATCACTTTCAAATTACTGTAGAGCGGTGTATCCCTTCCCCCTCCCCCCTGACTCGAAGTTGCCAACCCGGATGCCGAAACACTACTGACTTCCTGATTAGTAGATAGGTGGAGGGTGGCGCATCAGGCCAAAACACAACACGACATGACAAAACACAACATCAACATCAGTTGAGGGCTGCAACTTCACTTTTTAAATGACAATATCCTGGCTGGACTACTGTTGTCAGTGATATAAGTATTTGAAATGAACATGATTTCTTAATGTCTAATGACATATCTGGGACAATTTATGATTAATTGAAATACATTTCTTACATATGGTTCCTTTAAGTGAAAAAGTCTCTTTCAGCAGGAGAAATCCAGTTTCTCCTCCAGCATACTTGTGTTGGCGCCATGATTATACATTTCCTGTATTCAGCCTTGAAGAGCAACATGGATAACTGTATACATACTTCATAAATAATAATGATGAACATTCTGCATTTTATACAGTATTTACTTACTCACCGTGAGGTAATTAAGAGAACATGAAGTCATTCTGCATGACGCTATAATCAGGTGCTTTGAGTGCAGAGACTCATTACTCTACCAACCTCGGGGATGTGTGTTGAATTTTGAAGCGTAGCAACTTTGTGTGTTTACAAACTTGCAGGGCGAAGGAAGTTATGCCCCTCGCTCCCGACATATAGATTAGCTTCCAAGGGCAGAGCCGACTGCTGTACCAAATGCATTAAGCTCCATTTGTCAGAGCATACCTTTTGGGTCCAACCCAATCTCCTTCAACTTGAAGTGATGGCGGACGACACGACACACATTTGCCGCCTGTCAGCATAGTCAGCGTGCTGCACCACTAGAGTGCAAGGTTGCAAAACCTGAGGCGACGCGAAGAGAGCTTACTTGACACATCAACGCAATAAGGAATGTGTCAGTGGTGGTTTACCCCTAAATCAATACAAATTCATATTTCTGCCTCATTGAAATGACTTATAATGTGTACTTGGTGGGCGTTCATAATGGAAATAGGAAGTATGCTGATATATACATCTAACAGCGTATAGCAGGTGACGGTGAAAATAGAAAATCATGAACCAGAAAGATCAATACAGTATTTTTGATGCCGTTGTTTTCGGTGGGTTAATTATTTCAATAAACTATCAAGATGGGGGAAGCTTGTTATGCGTTCTGCCAGAACAGTCTGGGGAGCATGTCACGTATCTCGATGTTAGTGAACCTTTCACATTAATGTTACCTTCGAAGCAGGGGGGAAAGAAAAAATGTCCTTTTAGTTAATGAATGTTTTACATCAGATGTTGGCCCTCTTCACCAGAGACCATCCCCCCTCACACACACACAGCCCCCGCACACAAACACACACACACAATCATCACTCTCAATTCTTCACAAACCACTTCACATGGGATATGATAGCATCGTTGAAAAAGCCTGTGTTGATGATGAAGCTGCACGCCGCTGATGCCACTGTGAATCATTAGGAGCTTATTTCCTTTCATTCTGGGGTAATGCCTTTTTTACCCTCAAAAGGTTGGCAACCCCACAAACTTCCAATTGAATTCTATCGCTAATAAAGGCTTTGAAAACATGCGCTACATTTCAGTCTGGGGCAATGGGAGAACGTTGTTTTTGTAGGCTGGAGATTACATTTTGATGGCTTCATTTGGAACACAATTAATGGCAAAGTCAAAAAAAGGTGGCGTATTTGTGCTTTGGGCCCCTCCAACCAGCCAGTTGTGTGTGTGTGTGTGTGTGTTTCTCTGCATCTGGCACACATTAAGGAGAACGCTTTTGCACAAGCTAAAATTAATTAGGCAGCCACCTTCTCTCCTCCCTGTGCTCCCCTTTCAAAAAAAGGAAGGCAAAAAGTATATCTGTCCCACCATGTTGCAGTGGAGCTATGGGCACAGCGCACAAAACTAGGACACTTACATCTTCCCCTCCTCAGCAGGCCCAGGGATATATTTAGATTAGCCATTCATATTTACTCAGCAGATGTCTGTATCTCTAAAGTATTCTTTTTTTTCTTTCACTTACTTACTTCACACATTCATCTTTGCCAAGTGAAAGATCACGTGGATGATGCTCTGTTGCTTTCACCAATCTATTCATTGTGTTTTTGAACTATGCTGTGGAGCACTCCAGAACAAATTACTGTAACAGAGGTCTCAGAGAATCTTGCCAACCAAGTTTTAAGAGGACAGGACATCAAAATATTTGGAAGTTTTTTTTTAAGAGTTTTGCATTCACTGTTGCTATGGCTACACCAGAGGTGTGGAGAGTAGGCAGGCTATGGTTTCTCCCAGCACCTCGTCAAGACAGGAATCACACGCTCATCAACACTGGGCTCTTCATGCCCTTTCACTTAATGTTACCCCAAAACCCCCAGTTCTGCCTTGAGATTCCTCTGCATCTGGCCCACCGCCAGCTCCCCTGTTCTCATCCTCCAAACTTTGATCCTTCTAATGAGACAACTTCTTCAAAAAGTGCGGTCATAATTGGTGGTCGATCCCAAAGTGCCAAATCTTGATCTTGTTCATTCTTTATCTCCCTCCTTTACCCCCCCCCCCCCCCCATTATTCCCGACACCCCCGTACCCCCCCCCCTCCCTTTTCCTTTCCCCCATGTGGCCGATTCCCTGTGTTATGGATGAGCCATCTGCTGGGATGAGTGCGATGTCAGACAGCAGGCCGACAGGTCCTGATCCTCCTTGCCTGCTCTGCTCCACGCGCTAATTGTGTCCTCGTTTCCATTCCGGACCAGCAGCCTTGCAGCATCAGCAGCCATCTCACATGCCGCTCCGCCATTCCTAAAAATAAAAAAACAGGCCTTGGTATATAAAAAAGAAGGTTGGTGCTGGTGGTGGCGGGGGGGTATCTGTCCCTTTACCCCCTCGTGCCGAGGTTGCAACCGAATAATAGACACATGTATATCCAGTAGGGCAGCTGATTTCCGCACAGCAGCAGATACAGTATCCTCTAATGGGGCTGGAGAGATGTTCAGGTCTGCTCTTGTGGTGGCTGGAGGGAGAGGGAGACTGGGGCCCGGGGACTATATATCCATTAGGTGTTGTCTCATGCTAAGAGGGAAAGTGTGGCTCTTAGTGACCTGCACTAAAAGGCGATTTGAAAACCCGAGAAGAGTGCGGTATTTGTTACAGTTATTGCATTTAGCTTGTGGCTTGTGTCTGTGTCGTTGTCAGCGCGAGTTGAATAATTGAAGTCTGTTCTCATTTCCTGTTTTTCCCATTCAGCACTTCAGTTTAGCAAACAGAATATTATATAACTTACTGAGATAGCATAACATGTTTTATAATATCCCATTCCATATTCATGTGGGCATGTTTCTGAACATCTGGTTTTGACAATGAAACCAGTAGCCTGACTAGCATCAGAAACACTGAAAACTGTCCCATGCATGATGTGAAGAGAGCAAATGAATGAAAAGCTGATAACTGATTGGAGTTTGTAGTGAAGGGAGAGAGCAGTCACCTCACTCGGCCTTGAACCTGGGTACTACACCTGCAGCTTGAGCACAATCACGGCAAAGAGCTCTTTATATTTATATAACATGTATTGTTGGTGGTACTTTTTGATGTTAGATATTTTGCTAACCACATCACTCAGAATGTTATTTGGATGTCACGTTATAAACCTGTTGAACACATTTTTGAGTTATTATTTCATATATTTGGCTTTATCTGGTTGACAGCATTACCCAACCCATGCAGGCCTAGCAGTGCAGTACTGACATTATCCCTTTCTGTGTTTTTGGATGAGTTAATGGTAAACTTCAGATCCCATCCTCCACTTGCCCTGCCATGTTATGTTGTTAATTATGCTCCTCATTGCCCTGCTTGCTTCACAGAACACCCCTGTCATGTTCTTCTTGTCTGGTTCCCCCTCGCATGTAAATCCAACCGTTTTCATGAGCATAATGTACAGCAGCGTAGACATAGAGCCCCTATTTCCAGTCCCAAAAGGTCCGTGAACAAGCGCTCTTCTTGTCTTCATCAACAATGGAGCGCGGTGTTAGCGCGGTGTTAGCGCGGCGGCACCGGATGCCGCTCTGCTCTCACCCATGCCCGCTCTCTGCCAGGACGAATGCAAATCCGCTCTGAGTCAAGCTGTCACACGCTGCTGCACTGTGCTAATGGGAGCCCAACGCTCTGCTTCTCCTTCCACAATTATCTCAAGTGTGTGGCTGCTGCATTGTTTCCTCCCTCCTGCCTTTTATGTATTCTCTCAATGGCTTTGCTGTTTTGGAGTCGTTCGTTTATTTGTCAAATAATTAAGGAGACAACAAAGAGAGGTATCCCCGATTTCGACTTTTTTTTTTTATCATTGGCTGGTTGGCTCTGCATGCCTCTCCCCTGTCTCTTTTTACATGGCTGAGTGCTTTTCAAATGAGGAGGGAGCTGCAATCAATGCATTTCATGCAAAACTGAGTACGCTGTTAAGACTCTCTGTAATGACATAAAGACAACAATTCACTTGGCTGTGGGTGAAGATTGTTCTTTCAATAGTCTTGTCGCGCAGAGTGTCATACTTATCAGAAGCTACTGCGTAGAGCTCGGGGGGTCTTGACAGTCATGGCACTGAAAACAAATAGGGTAGTCACATGATTCCCCCTCATCAGAGCACAGCGCTGGCACACACACACACACACACACACACACACACACACACACACACTTGAAGATGTGGGGGCAGTTTGTGGCGAAATCGTCTGTGTTGCCTCAGAGACGGCGAGTGAGAAGTCATGCAGGGGCCATGCAGTTTGATCCCAGAGAAATTGTTACAGAGGAAGTCCCACCCTGGAAGAGTGAACTCTATCAAAAAAAGTTCAAAAAGAGCGTGCAGTGTGTGTGTGTGTGTGTGTGGGGGGGTCAATAACAGCTAAATGGTCTACAATGCTGGGTGAGCACGGGAGGGCAAGACACTGGGCACGAGTTTAGGAATGAGACGGTGCACGGAAATAATTGGCAGGCAATTTGGGGGATTACACTGGCACCCAATAGATGACAATAGGAGTGGGCGCAAAGGTTTGAAGTACAGCTAGACAGGAAGCGCTTAACAAACCACTCCTCGCACCCCTCGCACCCACACCGTGCCTGCGCTTATGGGAGCTGGCAAATACATTAAATGAAAAAAAAAAAAAAAATAGGGGAGAAGAAAGGTAGACACTGGATCCCAGGTTTCGTGAAGCATGCTGTATAAAAAAAGGGACATGAACAGGAAAAAAAGAAAATAGTGAAAGGAAAAAGGGCTGTGATGCAGAAATGACTGGGATATATGACAGCTTTGCTGCGGAGGAGCCCAGCTGCGTGACAGTGGGTATGGAAGAGAATGTGCAACAGAGGGGTGCTGTCATACACCGCCCAGGCTCCATTAAACAAGCCTCCAGAATGAGCGACAGAGACAGGAAACGCGGGGGCCTATGACGGCTGATGAAAGTCAAGGCGAAATAAAAAAACATTATCGGTGCTCTTTGAGTAACTTTTTGGTGGAGCATATTGAGAGGTACAGTAAACAAGGGAGCGTGGGATATTCAAGAGATCTGGTGTGTTTAGATGTGTCATTTGAAATCTAAAAAGAGTCTTTTTTTTTGTTGGCTCGCTTTGAATATTTGCTGTGGGTTTTTTCTTTTTTTCGTGATGCTCTAACATGTTTCCTGTCAGCAGGTCCTTCTGCAGAGCGAATAATACACCAAGGCCTTGACAGAGAGATAAATATCATGATTTGCTCATGTTAGGTCACCGAGACCATGGAAATTAGTTGCAATTATGGTCAAGAAACACGGTCTGATCCCTTTCTCCCTTTTCACCCGAACGCTTCAAAGAAGGGCTCTCTCTCTGTTTCCCTTTCTCTCTCTTTATTTCTCTTTCTCTCACTCTCTGTCTGTCTATCTCTCTCTTTCTCTCTCTCTCTCTCTCTCTCTCTCTCACACGTCTTGTCCAAAGCTAGGGCAGGGTCATCTTATCTCATGCAACACTCTAAAAAAGCACTTGCCCACACAGGCTGGGCTCCCAGGAGGTTCCCATCTCACATCTCCCTCTCCTCCTCTCTCCTCTCGAATGAAAAAAAAAAGACACACATTGCACCACACAGGCATGAAAGACCAACCACACTTATCTTGACGCAGCAGGCTAAATGTCAACCCTCAACCATGCTGGAACGAGATTAGTTCTGTTCACCCTATTAACAGCAGCTAGTTTTGCGCAAGGCACCCTCCCCATGTTTAGTTAATCACTTTCTGAGGACTCTGGGCGATTTCTCAACTCCTCGTGCTTTCACTGGTATAGCACTGGAAATAGGTCCCTTGGCACAGATACCGCTTTTAGTGCTATGATGTCGAGCAGATTGCAGACCGCCATTTTGGATGCATTATAAAGTGCAGTGGTGAACATCCAATGACTTAAAATGCTTTTAATGTTAGTGTCCAAGATGACTGGCATTTCTGTCCTTCCAACTGACAGAATCCATAGCTGGAAGGAAATGGAAAATGTTTTTGTTGTCTTTGGCAGTGCTAAATGTGACTTTGTGTGACTTAAATTGTGGCAATATCACAAAGAACCATACAAAATGAAAGATTTCTGTTTCCTCACTTGTGCTGTATAAGAGCCCATGTAAGGATCAAACCCAAATTCGGGATTCTTTATAATCTTCATAAATGAAACTGAGGCCTTAGAGATTAATCCTTTTTCACATTTTGAAAAGTCAATTAGCAGGTTTCTGTTTTATCTGTGGGTGAAGACTGTCTCTGTGAAGTGCTATGTATCATAATCTACCATCAGCTCATAATTGCTCCACAATAATTCAAGTTGGTAATTTAGTTATATCTACAGTGATTATAAGCATTTAAATTTCATGGACACTTAATAGCTATTAAAATGGATAGATTGCATGAGAAAATTGACCGACTTTTATTTGACCCAGCTCTGAACCGCTGTGTGTTTTTTTCTCTCTCTCCCCCTAATCTGTCTCCAGGTGGTAGGCTCATGGTCCTGGCGGTGTGGCTGAATCTGGTGCCACTGCTGGAGGGCTGCCCGGCCAAGTGTGTGTGCTTCAGCGAGCCACGTCCCACCGTGGCATGCCAGCAGCAGAGCCTGCTGTCCATCCCCGCCGAGATCCCGGTGCGGAGCCAGCGCATCTTCCTGCAGAGCAACAAACTGACGGTGGTGCGCTCAACCAGCTTCAGCTTGGTGCGCAACCTCACCGTGCTCTTCCTCTACAAGAACAACATCAGCCACATCGAGGCCGGTGCCTTCTTCGGCCTGGAGCGGCTCGAGGAGCTGGACATCAGCGACAACAACAACCTGCGCCTCATCAGCCCCACCGCCTTCCAGGGCCTCACCAAGCTGCACACCTTGCACCTGCACAGGTGCGGCCTGTCGCAGCTGCCCGTGGGCGTGTTCAGGGGGTTGTTCTCCCTGCAGAAGCTTTACCTCCAGGACAACAATCTGCTTGCCCTGCACGACGACACTTTCCTCGACCTGGCCAACCTAACCATTCTTTTCCTGTACAACAACAAGATCAAAGTGGTGACGGACCACATGCTGCGCGGCCTCAACAGCCTGGACCAACTGCTCCTGCACCAGAACTTGATCACCTTTGTACAGCAGCGAGCCTTCAGTCACTTGAGCAAACTGACCACATTGTACCTCTTCTTTAATAACTTAACAGTCTTAACTGGGGAGACAATGGACCCCCTGGTTTCCCTCCAGTACCTCAGACTAAATGGCAACCAATGGATCTGCGACTGCCGTGCCAGAACCCTTTGGGAGTGGTTCAAGCGCTTCAAAGGCTCCAGCTCTGAGCTCGAGTGCCACGTGCCAGCCACACTGGCAGGCAAGGACCTGAAAAGGCTGAAAACAGGCGACTTGGAGGGATGTGTCGACTCCACGTCCCAGGTCCAAACCAGTATCTTCAGCACCAAAAGCCATTCTGGAAAGTTCTTCTCGTCAGACGACATGCTGGGGGAACCCATTCCCAGGTGTTGTCTGACCGGCTATGACAAGTCCTCCATCATCTCCAGCAAAACAATCCCTGACCCCTCGTCCTACAACAGCCGCCAAATCACCAACAATCCCCTGAAGGACAAGGAAAACATATCAAAGACTAAGTCTCGAGAGGAGCGAACAAAAAACGACACCCGCACCAAGCAGAGCCTGAATGATGGGCCTTTGGGGACATTATCCAACGGCCTGGACCAGTCTCTCGGAAACGTACAGCCTGAGCTGATAGAAACCCTGGAGCCATCCACAGCCCCCTCCAGAAAGAAAAAGAAATGTGTGAAGAAGCCTAAATCAGACACTCAGTGTCTTAAAGGTCACGGATCTACAGTGGAAACCCTGAGCCTTGTCCTTTTGCCCTTGTTCTGGCTCCTGGTGACCATGTCTTAATTAATGCTAAAGAAAAAAAAATGTCTTTTGTTCATCATGCTCATGACGGCGAACCTGCAGGAACCTCTACGCGCAGGCAGAGACTGTGAGACGGAATGCGGGCTTGAGCCACAGCTGCGAAAACTGACAAAGAACAAAAGAATTTAAAAAAACGATGACGTTGAGGATAAATCAAAGAAATGGATGCCTTTACAGAACCCATCAGATTTAATGTATATAAAAGAATTGGTGCCCACATGTTTGTCGTATGTACTTTACTGTACTGTGTCTAAGCAACACTTTGGAGAGTTCCCCCTTCCCCCTTCCCTCGCAAAGTTTGTACTGAAAGACGAAGAGGACAGTTGACAGCCCAGAGGAAAAGCAAGGGCAGAGATAAAAAAAAAAGTATTGCAGTTGTGAATGCACACAGAAAATGTTGCTGTTGTAAGACCTGGGAAGTGACAGGATCTCTGTTCCCTACGTTTTATTCAAAGTGATGCATTTGTTCAAAATTGTTGCGTTTTTTTATGTTTCTAAATATTTCAGTAAAGAAAAGAAAAGTTTATTCTCCCCAAATATGAGTTCTGATTTCATCACACCATGGTTAAAGATGGCATTTGTTGAGGAATGCTGTCTAAATGTTCACCAAGATTGCGATGGAATTATAGATATGCATTTTATTTTAGTGTTGTACAAGTATAAATATATTATAAATAAAATATCTCATTTTCTAGAGATGTTTTATGGAGTATATTCATTTATATCTAATGAATAGGTATTTATAATTATAATTAAAGTATGCAATTGGAAAGCTTTGCTGAAAACATACACTTTTATAGTTCACTTTTCAGGTAATTGCCTTATATTGATCATCACAACATAAAAGATAACTTCTCAGTTTTTAACACAGCATGAGTATTTCAGTTGCTGACATATTTCATAGTAAACTCAAATCATGTGGAGAAAGTTATATAATAATAGGTAATATCCTGTCAATTTTGTTTATTCTGAAAATACTTGTCGGACCTGCATGTTGAGCTATAAAACACTGCTTTGATACTCGGTTTATCTTATTCAGCAGCTGTCTTCATTCAAGTCATTATTAACACATGCTGTTCATTGTTTGGGAGTAAGGCTTAGAAAGCAGACACTTGTGTAACCTATTTTGAAATCCATTTAGGCTGAGCTGCTTCAAAAATTCACTTTGATGTCTTACAATGGGTTTCTGAAGAGCAGCTGGGGCCAGTGATGAGAACTGTGTCGATATGTAGACAAATACAACAGAAGCAGAGTGGAGGTTTCCACCCCCACTTCATCCATTACCAATGGCAAGACTTGTAGCTTCCCAAAAAAGGAAAAAAAAATGCCCATGTAATCCGATGTAGACGGCTAAAACACGCTGCCTTACACCACCGACTATCCTACTATATGCGGCGTGCAATCTCCTCTCAGCTCGCAAGCAGATGGTCATCCCGCTGTGATATGTTCATTGTTTGCGGATGATGACCCAGTGCTTGGACAAATCTGGCCTCGTATCAAATCCCAGTTCTCCACATTTAGCTACTTCTGCCGCCCCACTCCATGGGACTCTGGCTGCCGAGAGATTGTCACACTCCAGTATGAATGGCTTTGGCCAAGACCTCGTGGTTTAACCAGCCCGCATAGGCCGCCAGTGCTTCCAGACAGAATTTAAGCGGCGTGTGTGTTTGTGTGTGTGTGTTGTGTGTGTGTGTGTGTGTGTGTGTGTGTGTGTGGCGAATTGTGCGGCAACGCTGCCTTTCATGTTTACTCGAGAGGAAAGGTCACCATCTCTAAAGTCACAGGTGCTCTCCCACCTCCTCACTCTGACATTCAGGAAGTCTTATTCCTCATGGATTTTTCCCCCTCAAAGGTGAGGAGAGTCAGGAAGCAACATTATTTCTTTCAGACACCGCCAACTCCATGTAACACATTCTGGACTGACCTTTGTTTCATATGAAAGCAACACTTTGATAGATGTCTGCAGCATGATGAAGACGGAAGATGCTCCCCGTTGTGCAAAAATATGTAGGTAAAAGTGCATAATGGCATTCATAGTTTAGTCCATAAAGCAGAAGTGTTTGGGCCCCAGTAATCACTGCACGTTTCCCCTTAGCAGTTCCCTCACAGCAATGGTACAGTGCGGAGATATTTGCATTTTATGCCATAGGCACCTGACAGGGATCTGCAGAAGACTAAAATTGATTTTATTTACAGCACCCTTGCTGCATACTAAAAGATTTGTCCGGAAAGGATTGGCTTCATTTGGGAATATTTAGCCGCATCTAAAGATATAAACACTCTTCTGTCCAGTTTGTGTGTGTGTGTGTCAAGTGGTGCGATAATTGCAGATGTCCTCAGAAAGCTTGCTCAAATTCTTCTCTTTAATGGAGATAATTGTGCTATATGTTCCATTAACTCGACCTCCACTGGAGTAGTGCTGCACATGACAACGGCTGTTGGCATATCTGATGGCTAGAATTACCCTGGGCAGATTATCAGTGCAAATTAAGTCAAGATCTTGTCGGAAATCCTGGATTTATCTCACAGAATGCCAAGGGATTATACCCCGGATTGCCTCAAATCCCCAGAGTATCTCATTGCAACCAATTAACCATGGGAAATGTCACAATGACAGCGAGGAAATGTGGTGTGAATGATCATAGTTGAAATCAAAGAAGAAAAATAAATGGACACTCTCTATGACAGAAATAGACCGTCATTCTCCATACTGCAAGCCTTTTGACATGTTAAGGTTTTGCCAATTGTTTTAGATGAGTTTGATGTTATTCATGCAAAGGCCCAGAGGCTAAAACCTTCGAAACCCCCCTCCATATACATATCACACCAATGCCCAATGCCCACACACACCAATATATCCGGTTATGATTATGGTACACAAACATGCTCAGAGTCTCCTTGATTATCATTTCATGGCAACGGCAAGGTCAACCCACTGAAAGTCCTCGGTCACATACAATTGCTTGGGCCATGTCTGTGGACCTGCAGCCCTCTTGCCGCAAATGCAGAGCTATTCAATTCGTGTGGTTCTTGTTTAAAGCATTTTTATCTCTCAATCACAGTGGGGGAAAAATGGAGTAAAAATAACTTCAATCATAGACACCCCATCTGCGCAATCAGGCCCTGTTTCAGGGATTTATTAAGGCAGCACAAAACACCATTTAATCTTAGGTCTAATGGATGAATATACAAAGTAAATAATTTGTACAATTTAAGTAATTTAAGTATATTATTTCAATAAACTAAAATATTAAATATATCTGAATATATATCTGCAAGTTGACACAGTGGAATTGTGGGATTACCAAGAATGTGAATGGAGTGTGTGGGCATGTTGGTATATTTCTCATATTGTTACTTATCTCCAATAATATATAAATACATATGCAATATCAATGATCTATTACCCAATCTTTTGACCAGGTAAAAGCGTAAATCCATTATAGAGCTTTCATTAAAGTAGCCTGAGTCACTGCTGTTAATGGCAGGCAGTGGCAGTCCCTCCATTCTACAGACATCAGCCTCACTTGGCAAGCGGCATGTCATATTTGCCTCCCCATGCAGAAAGCAAAGGCCGATTATTTGAAGTGCTAACATACGACTGCTTTTCCACTCAAATAAGCCTCTCCAAGCAGCATCGCGCTGCAGTCCAAGGGTCATGCATGACTAGCCAAAGGGCTCTCAAGTTATCAAGTAGATTCAAAGACTAATTATCATCATGTGAAGTGACAATGGCAAACAGTCTGGAAACCACAGTAAACACATTGACCAGATATGCCATTAAATGGTTCAGCACAAGCGAATCACATAAGTGTTCTGCAGAGAGCAAAAGACACAGGGAGCCAGTGCTGTGTGGCCCCAACATGGCATGACAAACATGATTTTTTTTTTTCAGCCTCTTAACTCTATAGTGTCCTTAGGGGCTGAGAGAGGCACCACGCAACTACAAATGATTACTGTTCCAACAATCACAACAGCCTGTCAATTAAATTCTTTCAAACAAATAATAAGCAGAGAAAAATAATGCAAGAGAGAACAGCTGAAACACAAACTGTTTAAACAAATGTTTTAAATGATGTCAAATACAAAAACAATATCCAAAGGGGCTCTTTGTAAGCCTGACTAGCGGGGCTATATGTAAGCCTGACTAGCTGTCAGAGATTGTCTTTGACATTGTTTGCTGCAACATGCCTTCATCCACATGACAGCCATGTCAAGCCTAGATTATACACGGGGCCTCCCGGCCATTGGCCCAGGGGGCCACAGATGACAGGGGGTCAGGGTCCCTGAAAACCAACATAAATTTAGTTAGCTCCACTGACTACAAGGCTGACCCTAAAAGGCTTCTAGCAATTTACAAAAGGATAAATTGGTCCTCAACCAGAAACATTATAAACATACTAAATGTATGTTTTGCACCATGTGTAAGGTCTTTGAATATCTACACAGTGTGTGCTTCAGTGGCACTGCAAGAGAGTCTAAGCTCCCTGATAGAATTGTCAGTTGGAGGTGGGTGGGACGGGGGGCTCTTGGGCCCAGAAGCACCTGATGCAATAATCCATCCATGCAGATATACCACAAACAACACAATTCTGCCAGCAGAGGGATTTCTTTCCATTTTTATTCATACAAAATAATTTGATAGCATGATGGTATGTGCATAAACTAGTACACAGAATATAGGCTTTGTATAATATTAATAATAATAATAATAATAATAATAATAATAATAATTCATTTTAATTCACTTTTCAAAGACCCTCAGTTGCTTACAGAATGGGGAAACAAAGAAGGACAACAGTACCACATACACACACACACGCACACACACACACGCACACACACACACACACACACAAACACACACACACACACACACACACAAACACAAGAGCAGCAATGAATTGATGAATAAAAAAAAGTTAATCGTAATGGTACAAGCATCAAAGACAAAAGCAATAGTGGAATGAGGAATGAATAATAATAGTACAGACATCCAGGACAAGACATGAGCAATAACAGTCACAATGGGGGTCGAGTTGCGGGGTAGGGGCAGGGGGTGACGGGGTATGAGGAGGTGAGAGGGCAAGGGTGGGGATGGTTATGGTTGTGGGTAGGGGAGGTTGTAGGTTTGTGAGAAGAGGTATGTTTTTAAATGGGATTTGAATGTGGAAAGTGTAATTTACACTCACCACATATGCACCTACTTTACTTGTTTTTAGCATACAAATTTAAACAAAATAGCAATGTATTCTGAAAGCAAAGAAAAGAGAGTTTGTATTCAATCCAGAGGTGTTGTGCTCTCCTGTAACCTACAAAGAGTGCGCAGATGTGCCTGTAGTTGCCAGAGCATAATTATCAGGTGGCGATCGCTGAGTCAGCATCTATCACAGAGCACTGGGTGTCAAAGGGCTCGCAGCCTTGCCCATCACTGGGGCTGCCGGAGGTGACACAGAGGGAACAGATGGTTCATCAATGTCACCAAAGTGCTGGAACACGGACACTTGTGGAAAAATGCTAACTCTTTGAAATAACTAGGGGAACTGATGCATTTTGTTGCTGCTCGTGGGGATCAGAATGTAAACCCATTAACCTTGACTCATTTCAATCAGCTTGGGATAAAAAGTAGGCAAGTTTGCTGTGCCTTGTGTGGAGAGATTAGTCCTAGAAAGCCATATATCCGGTAAAGTGTGCTTTTGTCGCCACGATAACTTAAGGCAGTCTATGGCCCCACTGAGGATAAAATAAGCAGTGTTTATAATCAACTTTTTGGGGAAAATGGGTAGTAGTTTAAGACTTGACGCGGCACCTACATTTGAAGGCAATCCTGTTTGTGAGAGGAACAAGGGAGAGAGAGAGAGATTCATTTTAAGCCAGGACTAAGGACAGCCATGACATTTTAAACACCAGGAACATTTCATTTTAAGAGAACAATAAAGATTAGCCTTACAAAACAAATTATGACAGCCCTGTAGCCTGTGGTTAAAAAATAGGCCATTTGAACTATGAACACTCTGTTAAGTGTAGTCAAGAAGGTATGTTTGATACTGAAATCCAAAGTCTTGAGAGGGTGCAGTCTGGATGCACTTAGCCAGTTAGATAAAACAAAGAACTTAAGATATTTACATGAGTGAATGTGTCCACTAGCCTGGGTTTTCCCATGCTGCCTTACACGCGATTTTATTCACGCTGCTAGGCAGCCTGGATTCTATGGACTTCGTTTTCACCTCAACGAAGGAACCAATCACATTATGCCGTTATGAGCTACGTACAGACGCATTTGATAGACATTCCTAGCGCCCAATAAACGGCTCTGGGCATTCGTAAACCACGTTTCAAATCAGGAAAATGAATGTCTAGTTCCCAGACCCCATCTCAATGAGATGACGTTAGCCAGGCTATGGCTCCACTGAAATCATCAAGGAATCAGTGCCTTAAAATTCCAATAGATGGGGCCCATTTTAGCATTTATTTAAATTGTTCAAAGTTGCCACAGCAATTGGCGGTCTACTCTGAATGGGCACACAATGGCGTCTCAAGACGATATATATGGCAGTATGTAGTACAGCATTTATTTATACAGTGGCTTTACTTATCATTCAGGTTTGCCAACTAGAAATGGAACGCAAGAGCCTAGAATTGTTGAAGGTGGAAAACAGCCCAAACAGATGCCTGCAAACCATGATTAAAGAGATTTTGAAATAGATTAGGCTGATGACCAATAGGATTGAGAGATCACATAGGGAAATATCTATGTATAAAACAGTGTCTTATTTTGATTTGACATGCTAACTATGAACTCATGTCCTAAAATGTCCTTTTGTACAAAATGTCCAATGCACATGGACACACCAATGGCATTTACCTACCAAATACACAACAGATCAATGTAGCTTGGCAGAGATCTCCACACCAGCCGTAAGTCCAGATAAGCCTCATAATAACACCATGAGCAATCCCAAAATCCTCTGGAAGACCAGCTGATGGGGGCATTGCTGTCATTTTTCATAAAATCTGATCAGAAACTGCAGCAGTGGAGTTTGCCAACGCAGATTTTATTTTACTATTCTTATTTATTTACTATTTCACAGTAAGGAAGAGGGTCTACTTCATCAAATATGCCTTGTGGGTTAAAAACATTTTGATTGAAGTATTGGAGTTATTCATACCATGCATGTCATAAGTTGACAATCATTATAGCTTTAGGAAACACCTAAGATGTTTAAAAAAAAAAAAAAAATCAAGTTTATTAAGTTAAGTTCAGCAGAGATGATCCACATGCTGGTCTTAAACATTCAGTTCAAAGTAATGGAACATTTTAAAGGGAGAGGGGATAGCAACACCATTAGACTCTTCTCTCTCCATCTTCAATATAAACACAAACACAAACACAAACACAAAAATGTTCCATATAAATGCAAATTTTTGACAAATCATCTTGTGCCACGTTTAGATCAAAACATCCCTCATAACTTAAACGATGCTTATGTGTGAACTAACTGCATGTGTGGCCGGAGAGTTGAGCGTTCACACGATGCTGCCAACAAGTTACGCACAGAGCAGTCAGAGCAAATAAAATGCAGTGTGGCATCAATTATGCATAACCACACAAATACTTCAGATGCCAGCAGGAATGCCTTTGATGTACCGTAATGTGTTCATCACATATCACACGGAAAGATTCCCTTAGGGCGTGTGAAAAGAATAACCAAATTCCAGCTCCCACTCCCATGGACATGTCTCTGGCAGCTAGCACTAGAAAGGTATGCACACACTGCACTCCTTCCTTCCATGTTCCAGCTATTTGACACAGGGAGTTTCACTTAAAACCTTCCTTTACCTAACGTCATTCACATGTCAAAACCTTCCTTTACCTAACGCCTATTTACATGTCAATAGCAACCTGTCTGTCCCTCCATGGCTGGTTAAAAAAAAAAAATCTTCAAGGAAAGACATTGAAGTGACAAGTCAAGTGTTTTACTATCTGCCAATAGTCAACAGGTTTGGGATCTCTGCTGTGAAGTCCTTCCAAATGTTCACTCTTGAAAGGGTTGCTGATTTCCCATAACCTCATGTGTGTTGAGTCAGATAACCCACAGCACTATCTGGGCTCTTCAGGCCTTGTTTGTGATGCACCGTGACAAATCGACCTTGTAAGAAACAAAAAAAAGCTGTGAGTCACATTAAAAACATCTGAACAGAAATCTTTAACATTTGAAAGCAATCAGTGTTATGGTAGGGTGTTGCTAATTGACCTTCAATGGACCGACTAAAGAGAATGCAAGAATAGAACATGCACACCAACCCACGGCCACACATGAAAGCGCACAACCGCAGTTGCACATAGAGTTTGGCTCCAAAACGCTATATCTCCATTTTTAAAAACATTAAAAAGTCATGTTATTTAATTGTGTATTTCAGGTAATAGCAATCCAATTGCTGTTTTGTTGTTTTGATTGAGTAAAGATAAATCAAATAACAATACTCAATTACCCAATCTACTGAAATTAAGTGAAAGACAGAATGTAAAAAACTGATTGAAATGGTGGATATAGCGTTTTGGAATGAAACTCTTACACAGACCCAGACACACATGGAAAGAGACAGGTATGTCAAAGATTTGGATTGAAAGGTGGTTTGTTGTAGTACATGACTATATATACTTCAATTCCAATAAAAATGGTTCAAGTAGTACACAAAATGAATGCATAATGGAATACTCAGACAAGATTCAACAATTTTGTATCTAACTGGTTCTTCTGCTTACTTGTGTATCTTATGCTGATGAAATTAGTTACCAAAGATAATGGTTAACCATGATAATATCACACATGCATAGCAGTTTTACCCAAAGGAGGATAATCATGAGTCAAAACAGCTATATTAAAATTATTTGTAACAATTCCTTAAATACTTTAAGGATTCATGGATTCAATAACTTTATTTTTTTTATAACTTAGTAATTTAACATTTTCTTGGGTTGGAGACTCATAGGGATGTGAGTTATAGGGAAAATAATAATAACATAAAAACATCCATAAATAAATGTGCTAAGCTGCAATTATCAGATAATGAGCGTCAGTTTTCCTTGTTTACCATAGCAGTGGGAGCCGTTTGTATTTCTTAAGTTCTCTCTCTGACCAGAGGTGCTCTAAACCGTCTGCCTGATGAGAGCAGCCAATAAGGAGAGGTGTAGTAGTTATGAAGGGTCCTTAATGACAGAGTCTGCTTTTCTTTCTTCTGAAGAACTGTAAAGGTCTGAGTGGTACTAGTCATTTTGATTACATGCTTGATGATCCTTGCTTCTCTTTGTCCGGAGGTTGTATCAGGATGCCATTCTTACTGTTACTGCTATTGAAACAAAATTATTGATTGCCATGTATTAATGCAAACAGAACAGACATGACAAGATACTGCAGTGTTTAAAGGGAGTTCCGCCGCACACTGAATGTTTTAGTATCAGGTGATGTTGTGAAAGAGGATGTCAAGCAGTGTTTTTTGTTTGACATCATACATGTGAGTTTTTATGCCAAGTAAGATGACATACCAAGCCTACAAGGGGCAAAAGCCTACCTATAAAAGTTATGCTTGTTTCAAAATGACAAAAAAAAAAAAAAACTTTTCTTACTATAAATGCATTTATATTTGAACTGTAATGTGCCATATGTTCACCGAATGAGATGCAGCAGCCACAAACATCACTATCCTAACTCAATAGAGGGTGAAGCAATACAGCAGCTCTGAGGAGCCAACATATGAGCCTCTGGCAACAGCACAAGAGGCTGCTGAGTTTCAGGGAAAGAATAAAAAACACCCAGAATGAACTACCTCTACATTGATGAAACAAAGAGTAAACACAGTCAAGAGTAAAGCCATACCGAAGACCAAAGTGATGTAGACATGGCAAAAATGAACAGGAACCCCCAACAGAAAAATATTAAAGAGAGAGAGATAGAGAAAGAGAAAGAGAGAGAGAGAGAGAGACCAATATTGAGAATTAGCAGACCACCGAACGTTGGGAAGGCCCATTCAAGTGAATGGAGCATTCTGCAGCATTATGAAGAGCCGTGTAATAATATAAAAGAGCATGCTGTCAACTCTGAGTGACAAACTAATAACAGTTATAATGACCTTAATAATGATGTTAATATGACTCAATGTAACACCAAAGTCCTTTTAGGCAAGTCCCTCCACTCGGCGGCCCTTTGACAACGCTTTTTGGGCACTCGTCGGGCATCCATTTCAGAAATGCGCGTGCACAAGGCTTCACGACAGCAATCTTGCTCCAGCGGCAAGATCACAACACATGATTGGCACGATGTCTTCACAACACACCATATGATTGGCTCAATGTATTTACATCACACCACATGATTGGCTCAATGTACTCGACGTTTTGCCGAGGAAGGGGTGGGATATGCGTACACAACGGCCATATTGGCGTGACAAACTAGCCCCATGCATTTCTATGGAGTATTTTTTGAGTGCTGTGTCTCCACATTAGAAAGTCTCTGGTAACACTCAGTTACTGTGAAATGGGGTGTATGGAAATCTTCCAAAGACTTTTTCCTCACAGGTTATACAGTGTCTTTTTGAGCCTGAAAATGAATAAATTTGGCCTTATGAGCATAATTGTAACTGCAATTAAAATAAACACAACACTGCTCATGAGCGGTGTTGCAATGCACATGGGACTTCAAGGCATCCCAACCTCATGGGCCCTATTCACTAGAGAGACCCCTGCTAAATATAGCAGCATCGCTTCCCACACAGCTGAGAGGATAAACAACAACGGCAACAGCATCAATCTCACACCAAGCTTGAACACCAACTTGCTAATACTACTCTGCTGGCTGCTGTGTGGATCACTCATACAAAGCACGGAGGGTCTCCTCTCGCCATGTCAGTTTTTTTCTACAGCATTGAGATTCCCTGAGTGCTGCCCTGGTTCCCCTGACAGCCATCACCTGTCATGTGGGCAACGCCAGGCAGCTCACACCTGACATCTGAGTGTGTGAACCCACAACTTCACTGCCATGTTTTTAAAAACATATATCACAAGACTGCATGTACCACGCACAGTGGGTACATAATATGACCACCGGCCAGTCCTGTATGTTCTCTCCCTGGAAAATAAATCACATCAAATTGAGAAAATAAATGTTTCTCAATTTGAGAATAATCCCGAACTCCAACTCCTTGTATGTGTACTGTATGTGAGTGAATGTGCTCCTTTGTGTGTGTGTGTGTGTGTGTGAGGCAAGTTGATGGTAACTTACATTTTCACAACAATAAGGCTTTCTCTGGTTATTTTCACAGATTGTAGCATTCCTAGTAGGCCTAGTAGTGCAACGCTCAAACCATAATAATTTAAACAAAGTTCTATCTTGTTCTAAAGTTACACAAACGGTCTACGCTCGCGTTACTCTTTGAAAGTTGAACCGAAAGTTAAACTCTCAAATTGTTTGATGCTATCGTAACGCTGCCGCTCCAATTGATCTGCTGCTGAACTATAGCGAACAATAGGAAATCTGCTGCTTGCCACTGGTCAGTGTGATCCCTGCCTTATGGTACCTCTTGGCCTGCTTGCATGGAGATCAGAGTTACTTTCCCATGCTGGTGTAGAGTCCCTTACTCTTACCTGAGGCACATCATGGGGTGATGTGGCCTGATTTGGAAAGCAAACAGAAGCACTGGCCCATTCTTACCTGTGCCAAGACCTGCAAGTTGGTCTATAACAGTCTGCTCATCACCCTTTGGGTATACAGACAATTCAGCCAGGCAGCGTGACTGAGTAAAAAGTCAAAACAAGGACAAGGAAGTTAACATCTCATTCTATTTTCACTGGAAAAGTATCGCAAAGGGAGCAGTTGATCACAGATGTGAGCCTAAACTCATGCATGGTGAGAATAGAATGCACTACCAAGGGGATGATGTTGTATCTGTCTTTTACAGAGTACATTTTACAAATGATTATGTCACATCTAAACTTCTTGACACTACATGGGGCCTCAAAATGTACTTTTTTTGTCGACGGAATAAAATCAGAGTCAAGGCTCTCGAGATTGTCTATGCAATTTTTCTGGAATCTTCGCTTCAACTTGTTAGCTCATCCTCTTATCTTCACAACTGTCTGTCTTACATCAATAAAGCGAGACATTTTAATTTTTAATTTTCCCCCTTTTCTGAGATCAGTGGTGGATGAAGCTGAAATCTTTGTGATCTCGTCGAATTGCATCACTCTTCAGCCTCAGCAGAGTTGCTGTTCTGTTTCTATCAAGAGGGAGACACCTTTTGGAGTGTCACAAACAATATTCTTTTTGAAAGGTGATCTATGGGAGAGCAAACCTCTGAAATGTTATATCAAGGTAAACCGTACTCAACATAACAGAAAGGCCATCTTTACCATGGACCTCAGCAATGGCTCTTGTTTTTGAGGGTTCTGAAAAGTTTTCATTCCACTGCTATCTATTTGAACTGGTGAAAACACCCAAAGTGTGTTGTGTTTGTCATATATTCACACAAATACAACCCAATGCCAAAGAGTGCAATCTTAGCCAAAGAGTGCAATCCTAGTCAAAGAGTGCAATCCTAGCCAAAGAGTGCAATCCTAGCCAAAGAGTGCAATCCTAGCCCTAGCCAAAGAGTGCAATCCTAGCCTTTAGTTCTATCATGCTTTTATTCTTCTTCATATTCCCTTTTATTCATTTATTCCGTGACAATGCTACAGGAAAAGCCAGATAGCTATTATCTGGCTGAATTTCCTGGGGATCAAATTAATGACCTTGGCATTGCAATACACCTTGTCTTACTGGTGAAGACACATAGTCATAAGCACATGGCATTATGGGCAAGACCAGCATGGAACAGCTTTCAGCATTCTAATGCATTGCCTTCATGCAGACAAATGAAAAAGTTAATTATTATGACATATTATTTATCATTTTAATTAGACAGAATAACAGCCCACCAGATGCTCTATACATCCACAGCAGCCTTGAACCATTAATCATTTTAAACATGTGGCATTGACTCGTTTACTTCTGATGCACATTTGATTTAATGAAACTGTGAAAAGGACAGAGAGGCACTAAAGTCCAAAATAAATAGACTTAGGCAAGACACTGATCGAGTCCGGGAACTTATAAGGTCACTTAGTCCTTTGTTGGAGTGTTGGTAAATAAAACCTCAGCATGGCATCTGATTGCATTCACATTGTGACTTGCCATCACTTCATGAATAACATCACTCATACACACACACACACACACACACACACACACACACACACACACACACAAACCTGGAGACATTCAAAGTGTGAGGGAAATCAGGTTCGTGCTGAGGGATGTGACTATGCTGCCAGGCGTCCTCTGGAAATAGCTTTGAAGCAATCCCCCTCTGCATGAGAACCTGGAAATGAAGGTTTCATGATTACTACGGGGAGCGGGAGGTAAACAGGACGCCAGCACTCTGGCCTGCCACTGCTGGTCCCTCTCCCTCGTATGCCAAAACTCGCTCAAAGACTGTCGGGGACAGGAACTCGTCTGTTTGGGACTTTGCTGCAAATCAAGCCAATTTATTGGACTGGGATTCAAAAGATCGCAATTCGCAGCTGCAGGTTCCGCATCCTTGCGAATTGAGAGCTTTGGGTGAACAAGGTGGATAGAAAGCATGTCCTCCCCTCTTTCTGAACTATTAAACTAGCACAGGTTTTCATTATGGGTACACCCTTAAATACTGCATGGCTACTGTAATAAAGTCTTCTCCCACAGGGGTGTGTAAGTATTGCAAGTCAAACACATACAGTAACGTGCTGACAGCAATTGTACTTTCTGTCGTGCAGCACTTCCAGTACTGAATGTGGAGCGCTTGGTAAAGTCGACATGTTGTTCTTATAAATAAGGGAACCATTTTAAAGGGACACCAGGCAAGCCTGATAGAGAAGCTTTTTCTCTACGAAACTCCCCCTCGCTCGGTCTGAAGCTCTTTTCCTTTTCTTTGCGTCTTCTGTCAAGGGTTTTCGCTGCTTCTTCGCCGGCTCTGCCATTATACACACGTTTGCAACAATCTCTAGCGTTTCGTTAGTGTTCTCTAGCGTTTCCTGCCTCTGTGCTGTAAACTGATCCTGCTTCGGTCGGCGGGTAGGATACACCGAACTTGCAAGTGGGATGTTCTTCCTACAGGCAGTAGGGGCGGGCGAGAGAGCCTTCATTCGCCCCGTAATGAGTCATTTAACCATATACCGACTTACGAAGATGATTAAATAACACAAAAACGTTGCCTGGTGTCCCTTTAAATGAATGGCTATAGATGTGTTTGAATAGATATGAACATGTTCATTTGTCAATATGTATTTTAAAGTAAGAATATAATTTTAGCCTGAGTGAACTGAGATAAACCTATTAGCAAATCTTCTCTGCAGGTCTGTCTGGAGACCCTCCCATTGAAGCCTATTTCCGAATCACCAAAAACCCAGGAACCAATCATAACTGCTTATCCAGTATGGGCGGGCTTTATATGATGACAGACAGAGGAGTACAGTTAACAGTGCTGTTCAACACAACAATGGTTTTGCTGATGGTATCAGTGTTACACTATATGGACATGTATTTTATTTGGAATTGAGTAAACGTTTGCTGTACTTCTGAAAGAGTGTCGGTAAAAGCTCAATCAGAATGTATGGAGTTAGTTTATAACATCAATATGGCAGTTGTCTGCACATATCCCGCCCCTTCCACAGCCAAAAGTCGAGATGTGAACACATTGTGCCAATCATGTGGTGTGTTGTGAATACATCGTACCAATCATGTGTTGTAATCTCGCGGCTGGAGCGAGGTTAGTGTTGTAAAGCCTTACACACGTGCAGTTCTGTCCGAAATAGATGCCTGCTAAGTGTTCAAAGTGTATTGCAATATGGCCGCCAATATGGACTTTGGTTCAATGTTCCAATTTCAGTTTATTTCACTGCTGGCTACGCCTCTTGGAAATCTAAAGTGAATGAAAGGTCCCCAGACCCATTCTCAATCTCAATTGAGGAATGAGCAGAAAAATCTTATGGTCGTTAATACCTCATAGCCTACCTTTATCTAAATGAAGACATATAATGATGTAAAAAAGCAAAGGGCTGGGGAACACTATTAAGATGGATGATGTTTACATGCCCAGTGTGCTAATGGGGTAATATTTGTCAGTGAAATAGATGCTGTGAACAATTTGATTCATTTCACTCATGTAAAATTCACACACAGCCTCTCCCAGTGAGCAGAACTCTGTGTGCGGTTGATCTCAACAGCACACAGAAAACCTTCCTGTTTGACGCAGTGGCAGTTCTTAAACACAGTGAACTGCCACAGATTCCAACCGGGTTTGACAGCTGTCTCCCTCCTCTCATTTCACTAAGTAGGAAAATGAGCAAAGTGGGCTTGTTCTGCTTCCATCTGCAGTCTATAGGCCAGAGGAAGGGCACTCTTTTAAAGCATTAAGCAAAACCCCTAGCTCTGTGAAGAGAAAATGTCAGTCCTAATATGACAGTAGACTTATACTAACACAAAATCTGACATTATGTAAATCTGTCCTGGAAACAACAACTGTCTCCTCTAACTAGTTGTGAAGATGGATGCATCTGGTGAATAGATTAAGTCCAGAGAGTGCAGAGACTCTGGGTATGGCTTTCATTGAAGGGCTGAACCTGTGACATTTGTTTTGACATTGTGTTGAGCTCATCCTCTAAATAGGCATATTTTGCCAACTCCCAGGTCTTTCGATGAGCTGGCCATAAATAACAGCCTCCTTGCTATGTGCCTTGAAATTTAATCAGTCGGAGAACCAACAGCATTCCTGGCTGAACAAGCAGCAGTTCAAGATCAAGATTTTTGTGCATTCTTTAGATGTGTTTCTCTACACAACAAGGTTGAAATCCATAGTAACGTACAGTACAGGGCAGAGGTGGGACAAAGTCACTAGGCAAGTTAGGCAAGTCACAAGTAAGTCTTAACGCTGAAGTCCCAAGTCAAGACAGATATGTCCCAAGCAAGTCCAAGTCAAGTATTACCAAGGCCAAATCGAGTCCAAGTCCAAGTCCTTATTTTTTCGAGTCCTAAACAAGTCACTATCTTATTATTGCATATTAATATGTCATCAATCATGCTTTCTATATATTTCTATATCATTCTTATCGATATATCATACTTGACATATTAAAGAGTTTGAACACTTTTATTATACGGCTCTTCACAATGCTAGTAGAACGCTCCATTGACTTGAACGGGATTTCCCAACGTTCTACGGTAAAATAAATTCATGTAATTACCGCTGCAAACATATAATTACCGCTGTCAATGGCAACGGGTTTTGTGCTGCTGATCATATCACTCCGCAAGTAGTCCGGTCACTTCTTGGATTGGAACTTCATTCAAAAGTGAAAGCAGACGGTTGATCAGCTGTGTGTTGCAAACTATTTGTTTCTCAGCAAAAGCCACGACGAAGCGGTAACAAGTAAATGTGAAGAGACATATCGTGGAGTTAATTTTTTCGTTTTGGCAAGAAGCAGTATAACTAGATGTACCGCAGAGCGGTACAAAATATGACTGCCGCCCAGTCCAGCACATTTTTTCGACAAAAATAAATCACGCTGAAAGGCCTATATGATTCTAACTGTCTCACTAAATTGCATTATCCACACTCAATTCTCACTGGTATCTGCTAGACAACAAGTACCAAAACATGATTAGTTCATGGGGGGCCACACAATAAATTAATTTATGTTACTATACACCAACTGGCCTGTAGGTGGCCGGAGACAGTTTTCTGTGAATATCTCGAGAACTGTAGGGCCTAGGAGGTCCACCTTTTTTATGTATGTTGGTCTTAAGGGGGCATGTCAACCCATCCCATTACCACTTATTTCATGTATAGCGCCACCTAGTTAAAAATTAAAAAGCAAAAAATTTGGTGTTTTCATCACAATATCTCTGGCTGACAAGGTCAAAACTGCACGAAATTAAAAGTGTAGGATCATTATGACACCCTCCGAATGCATGCCAAGTTTCGTGTACTTTCGTTCATGGGGGGCCTTACAGTAAAATAATTTATGTGTACATTTAGTGACGTACACCAACAAGGATTCTCGGGACACTGAAAGACCGGGGTACACAAAACTTGGTGGGCATGTACCACCACATGGATAGCATGGATCGAATAATTTTTCGTTTTGATCTGTAGCCCCCCCGCTGGACTGGACCCCCTGAAAGGAGAGTAGGACAGACACAGTTCTCTGTGAATATCTTGAGAACTGTAGGGCCTAGGATGACCATTTTTTTCCGTATGTTTGCCTCCAGGGGTCATGTTAACCCATTTCATGTGCACACATGTGCACAAACAGATACACACACACACACACATACATTCACAGTAATCATATCGCATGACACATACTCACACAGTAGACATATGTACGGCTTGCATGCACAGGCACATACGCAGGCACACACACACAAGCAATAATACTATCACACACACACACTCACACACTCACACACACACATAACATAAACATAACACAAACAATCAAGAATTTCTCAGAATTATGAACAGGCAAGATGGAGGTGGGGTTGTATAAAATGAATTTTACATGTGAAATCTATGAACTAATCATGTTTTGGTACTTGTTGTCTAGCAGATACCAGTGAGAATTGAGTGTGGATAATGCAATTTAGTGAGACAGTTAGAATCATATAGGCCATTCAGCGTGATTTCTTTTTGTGGAAAAAATGTGCTGGACTGGGCGGCAGTCATATTTGGTACATCTAGTTTTCCCAATAATGACCGGCGTTCTATACATTACCGGCGTTCTATACATTATCCCTTACATAAGTACGGAGCGACATGAGCAAAATAAAATCTAAAGTTTAGTTTTATGTGCACACATGAAAGTTTTGCGTGAGCAAATGAAAGTTTCACGTGAGCTCATGAAACTAAACTTTAGATTTTTTTTGCTCACGTCCTTATAGGCTCCGTATATAAGCACAAGCCCAAAGACAAACAAAGTAGGCTATCCTTTGTTCTCTTATCTTACTGAGGAAAAGTAAGAGTGAATACAGGATTGAAAGTCCCGACTTTCATGCTAATGAAGCAACTTTAAAGGAACACACCGACTTTTTGGGACTTTAGCTCATTCACCGTGTTTCCCAGAGTTCGATAAGTCGAACGTGCGATATGTATGTGGTATGGAATATGTACAGTATGTGATATGTATGCGATATGTATGTGGTGTGGAATTGGTTTAGCCTATTCACCGTCTCCCCTAGAGTTAGATAAGTGAGCAAAAGCATTTTTGTCTCCTTAGGGACCGTTCGTTATTTATAAACGGGGCCACCGGAGGAAAATATGGGAGGGTCATGTCTTTTCATTCTTTGTTGAGGGGAGGGTCACCTAACTTTTTTTTGTCTAGGAGGGGGGGTCACCCATCTTTTGTATTAATGAAAACAGCAAAAAATCAAAATGGCTTTTTTGATTGTTGATTTCTGTCGCCATATAACGTTCTCTTTCGTTCCATAGCTCTGTCAATATTGAACAATGGAAAATAAGGGAGATTTCCCGGGTTTCTCACGCAAAATACGGAAAATGTCAACATCCCTCCCCATTAACATTGGAAGGTTGGAGCAACAAAGTAGTCTACTTTATTCACGCCTAACGGCCTATATCCATTTGGTCAACTTTATCCAGCCCTATAAAAGTTAAATTTAACTTTGGTTTACCTGTAGTTTACCGTGTAGCCTAGCCTAACTTTAAACAGTGTGCATGCTTATAAAGCATACTTGTAGCCTAGTTAATCTAGACGCGCCTCTAGCTGCTAGGGCTAGCATACTTGTGCTTCATTCATCCACACATCCAGCTCCTAACGTTTTGACATTTCTACCAATTGACCTTGTTCCTGCCCATCTCTAGCTTTGCTGAGCTCCATCCTTTCTGTTTTTATTGTTTGCAAAAAAATATAGTAGGCCCTATTTATTGGTAACCAGCAACAAGTGCAATTTGTTAATCGCTGTCATTCTCTCTCCAACAAAAATGTGTTACGTTCAAAGTAGCAGTGCTTAATTCTGCTTCATAAAGTGAACAAATACATTGGTCATATAAATAGCCAGTTTATGGTCTACAGTGTAGAGTTGGTAAGTTATGGTAGGCCAACTTGGAGTGAAGATACAGGGGGATTTCTTTGGCTCTTAGCCTGGCAGGTGCGCACTTAGGCTAGACATAGTCGTTACCACGTCGTTAATTTAAGGCCTACTGTAGGTTAACATCACTCCGAGTTCGTATTCAAGCAAGCAAAACGATGATTTGAATACATCTGTTTCTCTGGAAGGACAAGGGGTAACAACAGGACAACACAGAAACAGGCCAGAATGCAGGACTAATGTTATGAGAGTATTACAGTAATATGGGATATTCTACGGGAAAATATTAAAACGGCAAGACAGCAGGGAAAAGTTAAAACCCGGAAAAAGTTGGCATGTTAGGTATTTTTCGGTCCCTGTGATTATTTGTGAAATTGTGCAAACGGCCTTTTCAAGTCATTTGAGAGGTAAGGAGTGTAGCATGCTCCCAAATTGACGCTCGTCTGAGAAATTGAGTTTTGGATAATGTTCAGCTTCGGCAGCTTTACAATGACTGAGGAAGCCTAGAGACGAGTCCATAGCAAAAAGTTGATGTGTTGAATTTGTTATTACCCAGTGAGCTTTGTTGAATTGTTTCAATGTTTTATTGTTTTATTTCATGTGAATAGGCCTACTTACTAGAGGAGTAACTTATTTCAAGTAGCCTAGGCTAATGCAGTTGCAGGAAGTGTGCATTTAGTGTCCATGCTTATTGTGTTTCCACAACAATGTTAGTGAATAAATCTACTGAAATGGCCACCATCTTGGTGAAGTGTGATGTGTAAGATCAGAAAGCAGAGGGTGAGTTTAGAAAGATAGTTTACGTCGATGTGAGTTCATAGCGCTTTATAACGTGGGCGGAAGGTATCGACTATCGACCGGAGAGGTTCATGTCTTTTATGAAAACACTTCTGGAGGGTCGTTGATAATGTACTTGTAGACAGCAGAGGGTCATGCAACTTTTGATTGAAGCACTCATAATCCCTCCGGTGACCCCGTTTATAAATAACGAACGGTCCTTTACATGCATTGTCTGATAGATCAGTGAATGGAATCTCTCGTTGCATTGTTAGAGTGTCAGCAAAGTGAGCCAATAAAAAAAAAAATCCCTAATTACTTGTGGCCTGGTATTCACAACGAGTAGCCTACAACTGGCAATGTCGATTAAGAAGACGAGGCGATTTAGGCAGATATATTGACTTGAGACTACAGTATATTGGGGCGAAGCACTGCTACTTGGGTGCAGAGATATCACGCAGCACAGACAATCTCTAGGCTACTCTTTAAAAACAGCCCCTACAAGATGCTTGGCGATTCTGACCTTTTGACGATCGAAATCTCAGCAACAGAGACATGACACATGCCCCAACTGGTCCTAACAAGTCAAGAACTAAGCCTACAGTGCATTTTCCTCCAAGATGCCTGGGCCCACTTCCCCGATAACGACGGAGACACGCTCTATTCGTTTGATTTTTCCGACTGTTTCCCGAACATACTTGTAGCGTGAACGTGCATGCACTGCTCTTATGATGCTCTTAAGGGGAGCTGTCCACGTTAATAGTTCTGAAATATCCTCTGATTTGACGGTGATGTCAGGTGACTTCACGTCACAGCTATAGGCCTACCATTTAAACTTCAGATCTACACATTAATTCACATCAATACGAAAATAGAAACACTTTGACATCTGCATGTAAGCATCCCAAGTAGGTTATATACCACACAGAGACATAAATAATTGTAATTATTTTAAGATTAGATTGTTGCACCATGCAATATTTTTTCGCGGTGCCACTTAAGAACACGTTTGAAGATAAGAAAGAAGTCGAGTAAGAAAGAGAGGAAATGTGTAGGCTTAGATTTTGATGCAGTAGGCTACAGACTAAACCACATGTTGCTTTCTCTGCTTTTTACCTCATAGGCTAATAAAATATTCACTTAGCAAAGATAATGTCAAACTATTCTGGCAACGTCTCGTTTCATAACTTGATTGCATTTCCATTGACCATTAAATGTAGGCTATTTTGCACGCTAAAATCTGATTCATCACAGGTAAACACAATAAAGAATGGGAACGTAAATTGGATTATGTATTCTAAGTTGTAATTCATCTGTATGTCCTGTTGGTGACCTCAGTGAGAAGTACTGTTAAGACGCTCTTAGCCGGTAACGAGTATTCTGGAGCACTCGTAGATCTACGAGTGTTTTCACGATGCTCTTAAGCTACGATGCTTTCGGGAAACAGTAGGCAAATCTTAAGACGTTCGTAAGAGGGACTTTACGACGCTCTTAGGCTTAAGATGCTTTCGGGGAAGTGGGCCCTGGAGCCTTGTGCTCAATGTCCCCAAATATGTTGCTGGCTGCACTGCATTCTAAGCCATATGTTACACACCCCATAGCTTTTTTGTCATTCAAAATGTTAGAATGGCTTAGAATGCAGTGCAGCCAGCAACACATGTTGCTGAGGCTATGTATGCCCCCGCCCCTTTTTTACAATATAAAAATGTCTAGTCATTTGTTATACCAATAGGCCTACTATAATAACAGTGCCGCATGGGGATTTGAAGAAAGAGGACCGATGCAGGCTCATTTTTTAGACCATTAGTAATTAAACAAAGTGTTCTATCATCATGGTCATGCGATCATTAAGGGCGAAGAGTGTCCAGCGCTCCACGCTCAACTTGTTTACCATTATGAGTGCACCATCCGTATAGCCTACTTGCAGCGCACTTTGTTGTCAAAATTATCAGTGTGAATGCACTCATGTGAATGATTACACAGTGCTAGTGACGACCTAGTGACCATCCAAAGGATTTACATCTTATTATTGTGTATAACAAATATTACATTAAAAAGGAAAAATGGTTGTGCTTTTGATTTTTGAATATTTTTAAAAACAGTATAGTTCTCTACTTCAACTCAATTAACATTTTGACTTTGCAACTTTCACTTGTATTGGAGTAATATTTGACAAGGTGTATCTGTACTTTCATTTAAGTAAAGGAATTGTGTAGGCTACTTTGTTCACCTCTGCTATTGGTTTTACCAAGAATATTTGGCAGTATTTTTAAACTACAAAAATACACACCTTTAAAGTATTTTGGTAGAAAATGCAAAGCCAAAATGCAATGCCATCAGTCATTGAGGATGATTTATTGATCGTTTTGGTTAGCTTCATGGAGCAAATTAAATTGTTTAGGCTATATCGAACCAATCGAACCACATCAAAGGGATCAGAGGATCCATCACAATATCACATGATCCAAGTCAGACGGAAAATGGCATGTTCAGTGATGTTCATCCCTTCTCACAATAGATAAGAGACCTGCATTCCATGCAAAATAACGTTGCAATGCAGGTGTACGTTAATGATGAACTTGAGGCTGCTGAAGTTGGTATGGGCAGAAAATAGTTGTTTTTATACAATTTTACAAGTCAAGTCATTACAAGTCAAAGGGGCAAAGTCAGAGTTGAGTCTCGAGTCAATAGCATGGAAGTCCAAGTCGAGTTACAAGTCATTTCTAATTTTGTCAAGTCGAGTCTGAAGTCATGAAAATCATGACTCGAGTCTGACTCGAGTCCAAGTCATGTGACTCGAGTCCACACCTCTGGCAGGGCATACAAGCTGTGGGTTTGTGTGTCAAAGCTGCAATCACATAGTGAATGTGAAACCCCCAAAACCGTGGTGAGCAGGCTTTCTCAAAACTTTTTTTGTGAGATTTTTGTTTTATTTTCATGAATTCCCTTAACATGGAGGTATGTAGTAAATTCAGCTTCTCATATGTCAATACACTGAAGATCTCAGGGGTGCCAAATCACTTTGAAATCTACAATTGTGTATTACTGACAGTACACTTGCAAGTGTAACTTTAGCTTGTCACAGAGAACATTCCAAGAAAATCTGTGCAGGTCCTCTATTCTAACTCATGTGTGGTTAACATCTGCCTTCAAAGTATGACTTTTCCAGAGGTAGAGTGTAAGTACATTGTACACTGTTCCCAAACTATGTTCTACAGGGAGCAAACTTGCCACTTTAACAGAAAGGCATGCCATATATATATGCTACCACCTTCATGTTTATCGGGTGTTTTTCTCTGGAACATTTTCCAGAGTGAGCGATGCCTTTAATGTTTAAAAGAATTTATGGCTGCAGTTCAGCATATTTACATCTATTACTGAATGAGACAGTAATGACATATTGTAATGATACACTGTAATCAAAGACTGAATTAGGTAAGAAACCTTGGTGACAGTTTACTAGTTGAAGAACAGATTAAAGGTATTACTTTTAATCAGAATTTAAAGTAAATTCTAATGTGGAGCAGCAGATCTGCTCTGCAATAAATATGAAATATCAAATTAGCTTACTTAGAATGACATCATAGGTATTAAATGGAAAATATTTCTCCATTTCTCTGACTCAAACTCACAAATCTACATGAACCGTGTGGCTGAATGAACATAGTGACTGTAATTATTTCAATTTCTAAAGGGCAAAAGTAAATGTGCGTAATCAGTTGTAATTATCATTAGATCCTTACCCTTGATAATAGAATGTTAGTGCAGCAAAGCATAAGTGAGTGAATATTTCCCAGAACTGCTCTCTGAACTGCACTTTTCTGATGCATTTCTCACTTCAGTTTCTCTGTTAACAGCCAACATAAAACATCCAGTACTACATTGTATGAATACATTTTGGTCATTGTTACCTTCTTTTAAAATTCACCCAACAGCAATAATAGCAGTGCTTGAAAGAAACATGCATATTTATCAGAAAGACATGATCCCCATGAAAATATAATATGCTTGGCTACTGCCAGTACCAAAGGGACAGCACAGGGGTCAGCTGGAGTTGAGGACCTCAAGGGTTGGATGGATCTTGGACAGCACCATGTGATGTTCTGATGTGCACTCTGACCTGAAGCTGAATATGGATCAGTGTCCCTATAAGGTACAACACAGGTAAGGAATAAGTAGTCAGATGAAGAGTTAGGTTCCAAAACGCTATATCTCAATTATCTCCATTTAAAACATGAATAAGTCAGGTTTCATTGTGTATCTCAGGTAATATCAATAAAATTGCCTATTTGCTGTCTTGATTGAGTAAAGATAAATTAAATAGCAATAACCCAATTACAATTGCACTTGAATTACCGGTACCTGGAAAACAAAATGTAAAAAAAAAAAAAGATGATGATGGTTATGGATTGATGTTTGGCCTCTATGGGACCGATCTTATACATATAAAAAACACATTTCATTTAAGCTTTTGCTAATTTAATCATGTGCTGCATAGTTCAAGGGTCAGCGAATTACTTCCTTGTGTTAAATGTTCATTTTGTTTTTATCGAATGTATACTGACTTGCTGCGGTGCTTTTCATCCTGAAATGAACATTCTGTATCTTCTAAAAATGTAATAATAACGTCAGACCTAAACTAGGCTAAATGAGCAAGTTCATTCAGACAAAACAATGCTTGGTTTAAGTATATGACCATGATGAACAAGTCTGATGAAGAAATCATTAGCCAATTGAAATGGCTTCACGCTACTCTAATAGGCTTTCAAAAACAATTACACACTGAATTTGTTCCATTTTCCAGAGTGAAATCTTTTTTAACAGATCAATAAAATACACTAATTGTGGAATTCTTAGACAAAACAATGATTAAATGACATGAGTGCTTTGTGTGATTATTAATGGGGTGGTGATTGTGGATAAGTTCATGCAACTACACAAACAAAGAATTGTGTATTCTGTAATCATTGCCTTCAAAGCACACACAGCTTCCATCAGCACAGCTGTTGCCAGATGGAAACAAAAAATTATATTCATCAGTTCATCAGCTCTTTGACATGTCTGTTTTCCCCCCACTGTCAATACAGTGCAGATTCAATTAAGTTACGCATTGTCCTTTGCAGTGCATTTGAAGGTGTACCCTTGGAATAAACAGAAAGTGAATATCACCATACTCACATAAGCATGGCTAATTCCCTGCAAAGGCAATAAAGGATCCGTCCTGCTCTATTAATTGCATTGGACACACATACCCTGCAGACTACAATAGCAGTAGAAGTTTCATTTGACCGTACTAAATTGCATTACCTTTATGTTATTACATGCAGCAAGCATCATTTTAAAATTTGTCAATTTTACAGACAGCTCAGAGTGCTTACAATAACACAAGCAATTATTTTAACTGCACCACCAATGCATCCTGCATTGCATCTGAACTAACATCTGATCAGCTCTGTGCATCCAGTTTAGTACTTGGTAGACTGAAAACTGGAGTCACTTTTGGTTCATGATCTCACATAGTATATATTTTCTTTAATGAATAAAACCTACCTTGTCAGTTGTGATTTCTCTCTACAACCCCATTATTCTCTTTTCTTTTTTTTTCATTCTTGTCATATCTCGTTTGAACTGCCTTCCTCACAGAAAGTGAAGAGATGAAAATAAGAGACTGTGGTTAGTAAAGTATGATTAATGTGAAAGTAACCAAGGCTCATCAGCTCATGAACTGCATTTAGGTCTGGCCAATTAGAGCAGGATTAGATTGCACTTTTAAAGCTGCCTTTACAGCTCCCCAAAGGTTATGGAATACCACCATATGTCTGCACAGACATGCCTGGGCACGATTTTAGGCAGTCATCATCAGACAAACAACCCCCTTAGAAAGATATGCACCCAGTACAGGCTAGAATCATACACACATTAGATCTCTGTGTAGGGTGGAAGCAATTCAGACACTAATGGAAGTAATGTAAAAATGACATGATAGCCACGCGACAAACTGGACTGATGCCCAAAATAACATGGATGTGTGTGTGCAAATGGCGCCCAACTTTACTGGTCTAATAAGGTGAGTAATGGGAATAAAGACATAACAGCATCTACTGTACTTTATGCCACGTTTGCTGGGGTTCTATTCAGCTCATCCATATATTGTATGTGCATTCATGGAATTCGGCTAATGAATATAACTTTGTGTGTTTCCATCCAGTGTTATGCAAGTTAAAAATGGACATTCTGCTAAACAAGGAAAGAGTGCTGTGGGATCAAAACATAAGGTTGTCAGGGCAACGCTTATGGAGGTAGAAATGGGAATGTGTATGTGGATAAACTGTTTTAACTTTAATCGTGATAAACCTTATGCTAATCGAGTGTTAATCCAACCTCTCTAGCGAATCAAATTTGTATGCACATTAGAAGATTAAATGGGAAATTTCAAAGGTTCCCATTTAGGATTTCTTATTGCAATGATCAACATGTGCAATAAAAAGTTGGATGGAAACTCAGCTATTTTATACATCTACTTTATGTCATGTTTCTTTCATATTATTGACAAGTACACCAATAACACCGACTGTACATAAAGTGAAATAAATCATCAGCTTATCTCTTATTTTTGTGTGTTATGTTGTGTTCTGAGTGCAAATTCGTTCAGCCTGGGCTTGAGGTGGCTGGGTGAAATGTTGCATGAGCCATGAACTGACTTTTGAGAATCAGGGCAGAGACTGAGATCCATATTTATGAGACAGCCTGATGAAGAGATCATGGGGAGGTTTTTTGTTAAATTTATTATTTTATTAAAAAATTGAAGTAAAAAAGAAATACCGGTAGGCAAACATCCTGGCATGTGTCTGACAATAACAATCTGTCCTCAAATATATCATAATTAAAACGGTGCAAGATCAAACACGTGTAGCAGCCAAGAGGCTAGAGCTATACCGCTATGGCAAATGCAAACACAAAACCATACTTTTTACTAAACATTCACTTTTGGTAGTTCTCCCAAATTCACTAATTAATTTGTCAACTGTGAGTAATTGCATTCGTTAAAACTCAATTACTTTTTGAATGGCTCTACCTTGAAATGTTGAGATATGGCTACAGCTCATCCTTGAAACGATGGCCTACCTTTTGGGACAGTTACAGTGCAGCATAATAAACCAAGCAAATGAAACAACATAATAACATTTCCATGCTGTCAGAAGTACAAGATTGCTCCCTAAAGGTTCATCAGCTGATGACACGTTTCTCCCACTTTGTTTCCATATGAGATTGACTGTGCCATTGAGCCTCCCATTGATTGTTTCACTTAATCCATAAACAAACAAAGATAACAAACAAACATTACATTAGGATGCACAGTATAAAGAATACACTGTAATCTCCAATATATAGAGGACAAAGCGAGAGGGATCTCCAGAGATTTACACCAAACTTTTCCACAATGTGTTTCTGTGGTTCACTTTCATCAGTAAGGTTAAACACTAAACATACAAAAAAAATCAGAACAATAGCAGAATATTCTGAATGGAGAGCAAAACAACAGCAACAAGTCAAGAACAATGACTGAGCATTCGGAGCAGGGAGTGGTCCTCCCTACATTTGCAGTAAGTTCCAGATATTAACACCAAACTCTCCCACAATGTGCTTCCGAGTTTCACTTTCATCATTAAGGTAAACAATTAAAACAAAACAAAACAAAGCAAAACAACAGACAAAAAAACAACAGCCTTACATTTTAAGTTGTCATATACCTACATTTCCTGTAAGTGTGTTGCAAGAGACATTAGAAGAAGCCCTCTCTGGAACACAAGTGCTGCCAGGAGATTTAATCATGAGTCTCTGTAACAGAGGCAATCAGCAGGATGTGAAGAGAGCTCGGGCAATTTCCGGAAAGGTCAGTCACTTAATGAGGAGTATCAGCCCACTCACTGGCCACAGACTCTGGGGGTGCAAACAATCTTGTGGCAACACAGTGAGACCAGTAATGCATCTGCAGAAAGGGAGACTCCAGAAGCTTTCACACCAGTTGGTGTTTATTTTTTAAGTGACCCGTGAAGCGGGAATGTTTGTTATGAAATCTCTCTGGTCATAAACGACCCATGCATGACTGTACCCTACCCTGTGTATTTTGTAAAATATACTGTACTCAAAATAAATCTGCAGTCCCAACAAAGGTGAATTAACTTCTTAAAATGACCAACCTTTTATCCGTTGGCTAACTATGCTTATATTTGAGATCTAGCATGAACCTGCCATCTCAGACACACAATTACAATTGCATTATCATCAGAGGCAGACAGTCTTGGCAGACATTAAATTGGCTTCTGCTATATGCCCCATTCCAGCCTGTCCACATCATATCCAAGGAAAATATCACTGGGAAATAAGGAAAATAACCTTTTCAGTGTATGCTGCATATGTTTGAAGGTCAGCGTCTGACCCAGTAGCATGAAGGCCAAGGGACATAGAAGTGAGCGAGCCGTCCAACTTGAGTGGCAACTGAGGCGTAAACATTGCACCTGTCAACTCATTACACGCTTTTCAGGGTTCAGAGCTGTTTACTGGGGAGATGGCCGCTGCCTCTCAACCAAGTAAATACCTTGCCCTTCTAGTGAATTCCCTGGACTCATTATTACAAGTGAACCCACCAGGAGCTGTCAAAGAGTTACCACTGCTATTACAAGCTAAATCCTCTAACAGGGCTTTAACTTGTTAAATAAGAGTCGTATTGATTTGGGAAGAAGGGCTATTTGTATGGCATGTCCTGGGAATGCATCGTTTTGCAGCTTTAAGTTCCTCAGTTTCATTTTAATTAGCAATGGCATTTGAAGTGTAATACGGTTTAGTGTCTTGGCCATGTTACCACTTGTGTTTCTGTCTTACAACCGTTCACCCCATTTAGGTTAATTCATTGCGTATGACCTGCATCGTAAATGTTGAAATCCTTTGTGATAGTCAAACAACCTGTAGTAAAAAGAACTGCAGTGATAGTCCGGCCACTCAATGTTTATATTTATATCAATGTTTTCTGGTGGGACTGGATTTATTTGTAAGTTTCCTTTCCAAATGATACAAAAGTTCGGATATCTTGCACATCTTTCTATTTATCTTCATAAGGACAAGACACAGAGAGCCAGGCATCATGCAGGGTAGGAAGACGCTTGAATGGGATACATGTTTGCTGCTTCAGGCAGATTTGGCTATAAATCCTAAATGAATCTCTATATTTCAGCAGGGATCTGTTTACCACCAAAGGAAAATGGGTCTCCTGAGGGATTCATTCATGCTGGCTTGATTTATGGCCCGGTGTTGCCCTGCCCTGCTGCATGCTGACAAATTTCTGCAATAATTGAGGTAAATGATAAAGTTATCTGCCTCCTTTGCTACAATACTGCCACGTGTGGCCCGAGGACGACAGGGGCATCATAGAATTAATGTCCCTCCCTCAGTGGTTGCTGAGGTGAACTGACAGACCAACGCTAACATGCGACAGTGAACACTCAGAGATAATGAGGATTAATCCCCAGGCCAAACCCATCGCCCATGGGTTTGGGCAACCACTGTACTCAGCAGCAAAAAACAAAACGCACATTACAGCAACTTTTGCCTATTACCAAAGCTTTATGCTACCTGAATCACATCACAAGCCTATGGCAAAATTTGCAAAAGTCCATGGCAAAGTTTCGTTGATTAGGAGTCACTGACAGTTACTGGTGTAGTGCCCTTTCCACTGAATGAGTGCCAATTTTCTGGCCGGGAGGATAACGTGTTACAAGCATGGCTGAGTCCATGCACAACTCCTGCTAGCCAGCTGGTACACCTAGCGGGCGTGCCTCTGGACGTGCATATACAGCCATGCCAGGAAATGTCCTAGATCAGTGGTCAACTGAGTTTTCTGCCCACTGATTTCATAACTCAGATAGAATTGAGTTACTGGCCCAGAGATGGCCCAGAGATTTGGTTAGCAGGACTGCAATGCTCTACAGCTTTATTTCCTCACTGTAAAGTTACTGATGCTTGTAAATGCAACATTTAAGACAGGCTTGAATAAAGTATCAGCTTTGACTTGGCATGAACATTTAAAATTTAAGGTATATGCACCCAAATCAAAAGAGTAATGCTATTCACACAACCCAGAGATGGTAGAGATCCCACTGGAAATGCATCTTTAGAAATGTCTCTGAAAGCAAGTAGTATTTCCCTTAAAAATGAGTCCTTACTGAAATAGATGAATAATCAAGTCAATCTCTTTTAAATAATACATTAACACATGTGCACATTAATTAGAATTGAAGACATTGAATTACACACTTGGAGCTTTGTCTACAGTAAGAAAAAGCTGTATTTATACAAGCCTGTTTAGTGGCAAGGAAACATACTGTAGGAAGGTCAAGGTTGCTGAAGGAAATTTGCTTCTTTATGCAGTAAATTTCCGTTCATCCTCTAGTGGAGTATAACACATGGGGGAGTCTTGAGACCGATACATGTGAGACTCATAATGAGGAAACTTGTGCCTTAATGGGATATTTATGTGCCACGAGGGACACATGTTTTTATGCTCAGAATTAACATTGTCAAGGTCGACGTACCTCCTAAGTCAGTATTTGGAAAGGATAAGTAATGCCGTTGGAGGGATGTCAGAGAATTCCCTCTACTGTGCGAATCACGACGGTTCCTTTCCAAACATCAACTGATTTATACTATGTGCTTTCTGGACGCACTCTCATTTCCTGTTGGATTTCTCGGTGGGGTTTAATGGAGCGTGCTTCATTTCACTCCCATGATCTCTCTCAGTCGTGTTAGTAACCAAAACACATCGAAAAGTGAAAAGTGTCATGAAACTGTGGAAGCTGTGGGTACTTCAAATATGCACAGCAGGAATCTTCCTGTGCTTCCCACACGAGTATCTATGTGTTGTCTTTTTGTATTGTGCACTGTGCACTGTGCAATGTGAAATCTTGTGTTGTAATAAATCAAATGGTTTTACTGTGCTACTTGTGTATTCTAAACCATAAGGGTCAAGTAGATTCATATTTTTCTATAAGCTGTGGCAATCCTTCTTTGACCAGCACTCGTTATTCTGAAAAAGGAAATTGCTCATAGCCATTTCATAAATAAATAAATAATAAAAATGATAAAATAAAAAAAATATCCATGGTAGAAGTCCCTTGACGCACTATTGTAATTAGGAAATGATCAATGTGCCAAGATGAATCACCAATAAACCCAAGCTCATTATTTGGCTCTCCCTGAGCTCATAAAGATGCACCGTGACAACCGCTGACATCAATCACATCAACGCAGAATAATAACAATCACATGAAGATGGAATATCTTTACAGGTTTGTGTTGCCATTCATCTACGTGTGTGACTTGACCAAGCCACGGAGTATGTCAGCAGGCTTGTGAGTTTACGTGTATGTATGATTATGGATGGAGAGGCAAGATTGTATTTGGATTTTTGAGAGGAAATGGAGTTCTTCCTCAACAAAACACTTGTCTGTTGATTGCTAAATTAACCATTTGCTATTATTTTTTAACAGGTAATCTGCAGATCTGTAATGGATCCTTTGGAGCATGTCTCCAGTTCTATGGGCTAGCTGATTACAAGACAAATCAATCTGACATTATATGGCCAGAACCATCAGGATATAAAAAAAGTTATTGTTACAGCCCACATATCATTCGCCAAGACAAAAAGTAAAAGATGCCCTGGAAGCAACTTAAACTGGAACTTTTTCAAAAATTCTTTGTAGCATTTAAACCAAATTGCTTCTGCCACAAATCATTTTGATGAAGACATGGCCTACAATATGCTATGAACATGCATGCTTTGCAATGTACACTATCAAATTCTTAATATTGATATCAATATCAATTATAATCTGCAAAATACAGTACTGAATGTACCACAAGACTTTAGAAATATCCCATATGAAAAGATGCTTTCACATTTCACAGCTTTCACATAAATCTTATTACGCAAAATGACTTGTGCCTGTTAGGTGCAGTGCAATAACCTAACATATCTAAACATACATTCAGTACATATACAAATATTAATTTGCATACATACATACATAATGTGAAGTAAATTAAATGTAGCCATTGTTTGTGTTCTCTGTGACATTATTTAAACCTTGAGATTTGTTCAGATCAAACTTCTTCATAATTGACCAAATCACAAGCCACATGTTTAACATAACAATTATAAAATAATATTACATATGTATATGATAATAATGTTTTACTCTGTATTGTAAAGCCTCTGTCCGAATACGAACAGAAAAAAACAGGTAAAATGTGTTGTTAGGAAATAACCGTGGATGACAGATATACCATCCCTGTCTAGACGAAACGTGACCTTTTTCATTTAGCATGTATGAACAAGTCATTTTCATTCAGTACAGTACAAGACCAAAGAATTGTTGAGTAGACAAGCTTGTGGAACATTATAAATGTTTTATATTTCAGTCAAGGTGAAGGGTATGTCAAACAGTGTTATCCATCAGCAACAATGACAAACCTTGTTGTTTTAGTTGTTTATAAATTAATTCTGCTGCAATTACAGAGGTTGAATAATTAATTAATAATTAATTAAGCCTTAACAAAGCACTGCACCAGTGATGTAAAACCCTGTAATATCTTTCTTTACTGGAGGGAGGAGGGACTGATGCCAGTGTTGGATTGCACCATTGCTTTGCAGTGTGAGGCCATTACTCAGATCCATAACATATACAATCCATGCTGAATTTGCAAGACAAGCACAAACTGAAAAGTATAGGAGTTTAGGTACTGAAGCAAATATGCAAAACATTGCAATTAAAATCAATGATTTTTGTTAACCAATGCATAGCTAAATGAATGCCAATAGGCTCTATGCACAACTCCATTTTGGATTCGCTTGTACTGGCATATCAACTTCCTCTTTACGTTCAATCATTGGCAAATATGGCTTTTTTCTATAGTCTATTGTCAGGTTCATTGTTCAGGACCTTGTCTCATGGTATTGTAGACCAACTTTGTGAAAATGTTGTGTGCCACTCCCTCCAGCAAACATGAAAAGGGTTTAAAATGTTCTTAACCTTAATCAAGCAACTGATGTAACTGGTTAGATAACTTTAGCTATGTTGTTCAATTAGAAATAGCCTACTATATTAAAACTTACAGGCTAGTAATCTGTCATTTTCTAGCCTACTGTGTACAGTGTAAACAGAAAGTTAATTGCCCTGTAGGAAGCAAAGGAAGCAAGTCCTGCATAGATTCCATAAAAGTTCATTTTTTTCTTATATCTTCCATGCACAAACAAACCAACAATGTATTTGCATTGTGGAACCTGTGTTACCATTTACTATAGATTCAAATGAGCATCTCTCAAACGCACACACCTACAGTGTATACACTCCCAGGGATCTCACTGTGAAAAGCCTTCCAGGAATTGCTTATTATGATGTAATAAATTGATTTGATAGACTTTAATTGTCTTGTTTTGATTCAGGGTCTCTCATGAGAGATCGATAGTCACCAGAAGTCGACATGTACGTACACGAGCACATTCGGCTGCCACAAAGTCAATTTAAAACACCTTGAGGTGTAAAGCAAAGCACAGCTGGGATCATTATCGCAATCCCATCTGTGCATGTCTAAGCCGTCTTCTGTCAGGCACCTCAAATCACGTGATTAGTGTAATCCTTCGGAAGGGATAAAATGGTTGGGCAACCTCGCCATCATTATTCTAGCCAGTTCTAACTGTCAGGGCGAGGCCTGCGAAGGCACAGGAAAAGTCTAGAACGTAAGGTCCTCCCTTTCACTGCTCCTCCCTTATACTGTGCTGCCTTGCTTCCTTGAAGGCATCCGCAAGCAGCAGTTGGCTGATTTCACATATGCTGACGGAGTCGTGTGCCGGTGGTGCTCATCTGAACTGACGGAGAGACTTGCGATGGGGACTTGGCTCCTGCAGTGCTTGTATGTTTGCTGCAGTTTTGTTTGCATTAGGTAAAAAGAAATGACTGGAGACAGCAGCTCATTCCTGGCTATATATCTTTCTCAGAGGCAGTGGCAGTTTAGATAAAAAGAGTGAACTTTCAAAACACACCCACAGATAGACAGACAGACAGACAGACAGATGCACGCACGCACACGCACACACACACACACACACACACACACACACACACACAAACACAGAGTTATTGTTTAATGATCCAGTGTTTTTAGATGAAAACTGAGGACTGAGTGAATGAAGGTGCAGATTGTTTTCAACAATAATATTTAATATTAAACAGCAATATTAGGAGTGGCATTCTGAAATGGAAATTCAATGAGTCAATGAATGCAATTACAATAGTATCTGTTTATGTGCTCAATGTGCATCTACTCTACAGACCTGCCTGTTAATTATAGGGCATGTTTGATGAGTTCTTCTTAAGGTTTAAGCATCAGAAGTAACCCCTTGAGTCCTACATAATATTGACATGCCATAAGTATGTAGCCAGTGAAAAGTGGTGATACCATTCTAATGATATAAGAGTCAAATGCCTTATCATCGAAGCATCGGTCTATTTTTATTATGACAGCTTATACAATGTGATAATGGCCTCAATATAGCCTCAAACATTATAAAGCCATATTCATATATTATTCAATGACTGACAAGTACATAATTGACAATTATTGATGATGGCAACATGACACAACACTTTCATGACATGGTTACTTACTTCCGAGTTTTCGTAGATGGCAACGGTAAACTCTACCTATTAGGGCTGCAGGTGGGGTGGGGATGAGATTCATTATAAGTCTAAAGCCTTTATCAAGGCCCATGCAGTCTCCCAATGGTGAGAGAGATGAATAAAGGATGAGAGACCCTGTAAATGTGTCTTTTTCCTGCCACTCATGTCTAGCCCCAGGGAAGCATCTAATTGCTTTACAGATGACCCCAGAGTTTTTTTTTTCCCAATCATACATACATAGACACATGTTTATTAATGCTGAGGAAGAGTGAGGAGATGTTTACCTCACCTTGTGCAAAGGATTTAAATGAAAATGAATACTGCAGTCACTTAATAAAAAAATTGTCAATTGTGAATGAATGAATGAATGAATGAATGAATGAATGAATGAATAGGAATAGGGCCTACCCCAAATGTCTTGAAATGTCTTACTTTTGAAATTACCATGATTTTCTTTGCAGTCATTTTCTGTTGACACAAAAATGTATGAAACATTCATTCAAACATTAAAAGAGTGAGAATAGAGAGCAGATAGTAGCAGGGATGTGCACTGATAAGAGGATATCTGGATAATCCTATGACTATTCAAATAATCTCTGTTATGCTCGTGCACCGATAAGAGGATATCTGGATAATCCTATGACTATTCAAATGATCTCTGTTATGCTCGTGCACCGATAAGAGGATATCTGGATAATCCTATGACTATTCAAATGATCTCTGTTATGCTCGTGCACCGATAAGAGGATATCTGGATAATCCTATGACTTTTCAAATGATCTCTGTTATGCTCGTGCACCGATAAGAGGATATCTGGATAATCCTATGACTATTCAAATGATCTCTGTTATGCTCGTGCACAGATTTATGCAGACTATGTATGTACAGTCACTATAGAGTTTCAGTGCTTACCCATTACATCAGCTCATTTACTGTGGCCCTTCATCCACCTCCCACCCTCAATTAACCATTTGTACACACAGCTGGATATTTGAATAAAATGGTTACTATACGCACTGGGCGGGCCCCGTTTTTACTGCTGGTTCACTACACCCGCTGATAATGTATTTTATTTTAATGTATTTTATTTTCCATAGGCAAATTGGAACAAAAGTAAGCCATAGACTTATCCATTTGACTATGTGGTAGTGGGTGCTATTCAGAAAACAGAAAGGGCAGTTCTCCTTTACAGGCCAGTTCATGAAAAATTTCAATTTCTTTAGTCAATACTTTCCAAGGTTTAGTTGAGATTGGGTCTGTGAGCGAAATCTGTCCCATTGTGTCAATGACAAATCCTCTGACTGATTGCTTATTCCTTATTAAAAAATAATGTAATTTCCTGCTGCATACATATTTGCACATCAAAACAAACAAACAAAAGAAAAAAACAGCTCTAATTGTGATAAATGTTAAGAGGGTTTAGATTAATTTTAAGAGAATAAATAGCTTCCTTGGTAGACAATGGAAATGCTTAAGAAAGCTTTTTCTTCAGCTTGGAGGTTAAATCCTTTCTGCTCTGTTCTGGGGTGCATTTCTAGAAAACACACCATTGTCGTTGGTGAACAACTATAGAATAATGCAATCTTGACTCAAACAATGACCTACTCGCAGCAGTAGAAAGTGTATAGTGAAACAACAAGTTCTGTTGTTCAACCATCTACAGTAGCTGCTCTGTAAATGTAATGTGTAGAACTCATTTGTACTCTCAACTGATGCATGACTTCAGATTCTGTGGAGTTACATCGTACCACACATTTACATTTACAGGGTATCTATGGAGCTAAATCATACATAGTAATCATTGTGAATGAACACTGCAGCTAACTTATAAATGTAAGAAAATGTTTTTTGTGTCCATTGTTGTAACATTTTCTTATTACAGACTCTGCTAATGTGGTACATTCAACATTCCACTGATTCACTAGGCTAGTACACTATGTCAGTGAGTGAGTATGCTAACTATGCAATTGCTATTGACCATGTAGTGCATAGTAAAGTAAATGCAATTATGTCTAATCGCCATAGCAATCTTTGATGTTACACCTGCTGCACTGCAAATTTGCATTTAAAATGTAATGATAAGTGAAATACTCAGTGGAGGGGTGTTCAGGTAAGCACTGTAACACAGTGCACCATGCTCTGTGCTCTATCACAGGCATATAGAGGGTCAATCTTGTCAAACATTTGAAATTAAAATGTTCACAACAGCAAATATCCATGAACCTAACTACTGCTCTAGTGCTGTCATTCCAACAACAAACTTCCTGACCGTGTTTGAGATTAAGCTTTGCAGAATACCCTTTCTAGAAATGCCAAATCCTTGAGCAACGGTTCTACCAACCAAGATTGCGATGGATGTTAGCCAACGACCCTTAGAGACAAACCCCTGCTTGGTTATGGCATGTCATATTTATTCTCTAGACGGCACGTCATCTTTATTCTCCATTTTAGTCAAAACTTGTTTTCCCCATTCACTTTAATCCCCTTCCTCCACATCCTCTGCCATTACTTTTAACAGGCAAAAGCTCAATTCCATCTACAACATGATGATGGAGCGTCATATGACCAAAGACCCAAACAGCCCTAATAAATGCCTCTCCCTTCAAACACCATAAAATTTAGTCTGAGCACAATTAGATTGGGACTGTATATCAAGAGCCAGGTGCAAGGATCAGTAAAAGTGACAGGCACTAAGGAATGAGTTGAGGGATGGCTAGGGGTTTATAGCATGATTCATTAAGCCATTAATGAGCCATTTTACACTGTGTCAAGTCACAAATGATTGAAGAGCCATTATTTGTTCAGTGGGTATATGTGATTTTTTAGATGGCAACAACGTGCCGTGAAACACCCGAGTCCGCTGACAGGTGAGCGAGAGAGGCTGTGGTGCTAAAACAAACCCAAGACACTTGATCAGTAGCCAGTAAAATTGAGTTTTACAGTAGTGAATCATGTGGGAAAAGATCTCACAATGACAATGTGAGTGGGATGCAATGTGTTCCTGGAGGTGTTTACATGGCAAGGACATCAAAGCCCCCATCATATTTAATCAATACTAATAAAATTAGAATAGCTTTGTGTTAAAGTAATTATTATCTAATGGACAAATACAGGAAATTACATGAGCATACACGGTTCCAATTTGCCATGAAGGTCAAACGAAAATTGTTTTAACAATTTAATTCCACCTCTAATATGCTGGGTGACAGGGAGGCGTAAAAATGCTTTGCTTGAATATTATTGAACTGACTTTCAACAGAACTAAAGCCATTTTGGCAACAGTACAAAAAAGGAGATACTGCATGTGAAATTTGACCTTTAACATAAAATCTAGACTCACTGAGGGGGTTCAAGTACTTTGCTGAAAGTCTTTTTTTTCCCTTTAATTAAACACAACACAAAGTGATTGCATTAAGACAGCATCATTAAATGCTATACTGAAGATGACCTACTTGTCCAGTATGTAAGCTGTTGTTGTAGTGGTTCATTGAAATTCAATGCACACTCGGGTTCTAAGCAGCATAACTTTTCAGCTGATGACTCACACAATCAAATATACAGATGTGACATGTAACGACAAGAGCAACAGTTAAAAAAAGAATTTGCATAAAATGAGTGAACATTAAAAAAAAAAGTGTGTGTAATTTCACACTCTGAAATAATGATGCTACTTCCTGGCAAATACTGTAATGTCTGCTTTGCCAAGGCTTTTAAAAACGACTGAAGCAAATGAGTTGTGGAAGGAGATGTGATTATGGTATGGAAGCACTTCAGACTGGTAGAGGGGAGAAGCTTAACACTTTACGACATGACTATATTCCCCTACACAAGTCATATAGGATCAATACCACTACCAGCCCATCAAGCCAAACAACAAATAAAACATAAGATGCTGCAAGCCTATAGAGTCTATGGCATACAATATGTTCACAAACACAATGCTTGTTATTGATATGTAGACTCCCACATTGGTTTCCTTTTTTTCTCTTGGTTTTGAAACACATCACTTAAAATATGCATATCGCCACTCTAAACTCAGAGTACACATTCTACATGAACCCTAACACTACATGAGTGTGCTCTGCTACTGTGCATCACGGTTTCACTGGTTGGCCATGCATTTATGAAACCGACACACTGTGCACTAGCAACCGTAAGGAGTCAATAGGGTCACAGAGCAAAAACTGTAAAAACAGGGGGTGTGAAATTCCTAGATAGAGTCTTATTGGTATGTTCAGTGCTAGAATAAGCAATGTGTTTCAGATGCACTATTATTGAATTTCTTGCATTTCTTGACGACATATGACAACATGTGTATAATTGAATGAGTGAATTTCATGAATGAATATTACATGTTCATGGTGAATTGTGTTAATTGATAGTGCCTCAATAGGGCACTTTGAGCCTCCCACACTCACATACTACTTGTATAAAATTGTGTACCTTGTCAGTTGACATGGCTCTTCAGAGGTTATCTTTGCTCATTTGTAAACAAATCCACATACACTGTGCTCAGGGGGAAGGATGCAAGCCAGGAGAGCTATTTACCACAGTTGTGTCAAATACAAATACTCCACAACTGTAGGGGGAGCCAGTGACAAAAAAACAAACAAACAAACAAACAAACAAACAAAAAAAACCCTAAAACTGCACTTGATACACTGCAAAAAATCCTAGAATTAATTCAAAACATAAGTGAGATGAATAAGCTTAAATCAAGTGAATATATACTTGTTTTTCTAATATTTGCTTATTACAAGACATTTTTGCACTTGATTTAATTTTTTCTGCCTTGTATTAAGTGAAAATCTTCTTGATCTATTGGCTAATCTTGCCAGATAATTATGCTTATTTTCAGTGTTGGGCAAGTTACTGAAAATTAGTAATTAGTTACAGTTACTAGTTACTTCTTTCAAAAGTAATTGAATTACCTTACCAATTATTGTATATCAAAAGTAATTAGTTACTAGAGAAAGTAACTTTTGAGTTACTTTTAAGTCTGCTTTTAAAATGTCAATATGAACAGTACTGAACAGTCACACACACAATAAACCTAATTTTTAGACCTATTTATTGTAGTTTTAACGGGCCTTCAAATCAATAGCCTTGTGCATGAGTTCTCAAACTTTTTCTGACCACAAAACATTCTACAATGCATGAGAGCTTCCCTGATCTTGTTTTTTGCGCCACCCTCACCATGGTTTGATAGATATGTACAGTACACTGCCTACTGCTTGCCTGCTACTACTACTACTACTAGTAGTAGTATGCATGGTGGTGCACTGACACTGAATTCTGCAATATAGCAATAAGTTATTATTATGACCGCCGCACAGCGAAGCGGCGGTCATATAGGTTTAGTCAGAATTTTTTTTTTTTTTTTTTTTCGCATGCCCAAATTTCCGTCAATGATTCCCGGGACACTGAAAGACCGGGGTACCGCGAAACTTGGTGGACATGTAACCCCACATGGATAGCATGGAACCATCGTTTTTCGTTTTGATCTGTAGCCCCCCCCGCTGAATTGGACCCCCCGAAAGGAGGGTAGGGCAAACACAGTTTTCTGTGAATATCTCGAAAACCGTAGGGTTTAGGAGGACCATTTTTTTTTTGTATGTTGATCTCAAGGGGCCATGTCAACCCATTCCATAAACACTCATTTCATGTATAGCGCCACCTAGTTAAACACAAAAAAGTAAAAATGAGGTGGTGTAATTGAAGGTATCTGTGACCTAACATAGTCAAAACTGCACGAAATTGGAAGTGTAGGATCATTATGACACCCTCTGTATGCACGCCAAGTTTTGTGGAATTCCGTTCATGGGGGGCCACACAATAAATTAATTTATGTTACTATACACCAACTGGCCTGTAGGTGGCCGGAGACAGTTTTCTGTGAATATCTCGAGAACCGTAGGGCCTAGGAGGTCCACCTTTTTTTTGTATGTTGGTCTTTAGGGGGCATGTCAACCCATCCCATTACCACTTATTTCATGTATAGCGCCACCTAGTTAAAAATTAAAAAGCAAAAAATTAGGTGTTTTCATCTCAATATCTCTGGCTGACAAGGTCAAAACTGCACGAAATTAAAAGTGTAGGATCATTATGACACCCTCTGAATGCATGCCAAGTTTTGTGTACTTTCGTTCATGGGGGCCTTACAATAAAATAATTTATGTGTACATTTAGTGACGCACACCAACAAGGATTCCCGACACTGAAAGACCGGGTACACAAAACTTGGTGGGCATGTACCCCACATGGGTAGCATGGAACCGCCATTTTTCGTTTTCATCTGCAGCCCCCCGCTGGACTGGACCCCCCGAAAGGAGGGTAGGGCAGACACAGTTCTCTGTGAATCTTTTATGGTATGTTGGTCTCAAGGGCCCACATCAACCTGGCTCATAATCACTCATTTGTGATTTGCCCCCCCCCGGAAAAAATGAAAATCAGTAGGATTAAAAGAAAGCCAAAATAAATATTCATCATCATCATCATGGCTGCATTTTCAGTATTGGCGAGAAGTAGTCGTTTGTCCACTAGATGGCGCATCGTTGCAGTGAGACGTAATTTTGTTGGAAGTTAAAAGTGGGTTGGAAAAAACAATGGACGCTTCATACAAGGACTGTAATTTACCGCAGCGAACATCTAATAAGGATAGGACGATGTTCACATGAAGTGTAATTCCCATTTCTTCTTGAAGCCGAAATAAATCTGAGGATGTTTATCGGACATGCTTGGTTTTTACTGCAGGTACGTTAATCTTGTAATATCAATAAGGACCTAGGTAATGTTACGTTAGCGTTGGTTGAGTGATGGGGGCATTTGATTTATTGCATTTGTAGAAAACTATAAATGCGGTTATACCAAGCAAATGTATAGCAGCACTGTTTGTATCTTTCGACTGTCATTTATTGCACGTGCTACAAAATCATTCTGTGCAATGGAAGATTTACCAACGTTACACCGGTCTGATACAGTTTTGCCTATACATGCGTGAGACTGAGACGCCTGTTTATTTTGTTTTAAGTGCGTGCAGGGTGTGAGAGGGGAATCGATGTGCTTTGATTACAGCTTGGTAGTTGTAGTCTGTGAAATTAAAAAGCACGTGTGTGTGAAGTATCCAAACAATGACACCTTCATTTCATTATGGCTGCTTTAGCAAAACACCTTAAGCTACTGTGTAGTGGGTCCCATTTAGAAGTGGCTACTTCATTCACGCTTTCCTTGACTCATGGAGCTGCGTGAATGTTATTACAACTTTTCGCCACGATATGACAGTTTAAGTCCGCTTGATACTGTAAGGCGTAAGCCATTGGTTTCCAAAGGAGATTTTATTTGTGTCGCCAGCATAGCCTATTGACAATTTATGTTGTAAATAGGCCTACCTTATAATCCTACCTGTAGCTTAGGGAAGCTAACAGCTTTCTATTAGGATCTAGTTTGTTAGTTACCGTTTTGTCATAACTCCCTGATGCATTTTGCATTTAGAATAGCCAGAGCTGTATATCTCAATCGAAAAATTAAACAATATCGGTGCCTATGGACTAGGCTGGGTGAACCCAGCCTGATCTGCCCGCTATTAATTTTTGATTTCTTAAAAGATTGAGCTTGGTCTGATGAAAGCCAGACTAGCCATGGACCTCAGTTAAACAATGCAAGGGAACATGAATCAGCCTATATTTGCACTAACAATAACGGACAAAAGCTCTTCAACTTTGGCCCGTTAAAATGTGTATGAACAGTCTAGCGACGCATTTCCTCAAGGCCCATTTGGACATGTCAGTTATTTGCACCACTGGTTAGATGTAAAACAGCATTTCGTTTCAGACTAGGCTACTGTTACTTAATTTGTGCATTAACAATAACGTTTCAGACTACTGTTACTTAATTTGTGCATTGACAATAAAGTATTACATGAACTAAAGATGACTAAAATCTTATGTAGAAGAAGAAACATTCACAAAAAAATCCATCCATCCAAAATGACCTTTGTTTTTGATAGCTGTTGAAAACGGCATGGAACTGACAGAGATGTTTTTGTTTAAAAATACATAAAAAATAAATAAATAAATAAATAACATTATGCTGATACCTTTTGCTTTTCCCAAATACAATGTAGCCTACAGGTGTAAGTGACCTTTCATCAATCCAGTTGCAATGGATGAACTGTGATGAACTGCCCTACTTGTGATTGTTTAGAGATTTTAAAGGTTTTATAACAATTCTACATCTTCTTTGGCTATTCTACAATCTATTCACCTTTTCAGCACCAGTAGGGTACTTTCTGTGCAGCCGCACACACACACTCAGGCATGCCAAACAAGCATACACAAAAGTTTCAAGAGTGGGGGATGGAGTAAAATATGGAGACAAATTGAAGTGTGATTTATTTTCGCGGAACGGATGTACAGGACTGAGCGGCGGTCATATTTTGTACCGCTATGCGGTACATCTAGTTATCATTTTTATTGCAATCCTTCTGTAGGCTACATGGAATAAGTTCAATGGGATGTAATGTGAAACAATGTTAAATGGCCTGTTTTCAAAGCAGTTATTGTCTGCTCACACACACATACAACCTTACGTTATCCTCATCCTGCTTTGAACACAGTTGTATTTTAAGCACCACCAGTTTGGGAAAAGCCTGCGCTGCACAAGTGCTGACCTACCGAAATAAGTTCTAATGCACATCGAGGGTTTGGGGTTCTCGCGTACTATGCAGAAGGTTACTCTTCAGCTGATAAGGTGTTCCAGAGAGAAGTTGCATGTTCCGTCGCAGACAAATGAATCCATAACACCATGGACGTCAATTCCGATGTAAACATACTGTGCAAATAACTCAAGTCGCTGTAGTACGTATGGTAGGCTATTTGGAGGTTTCTTTATCTGGTAATTGAAATCTGCATTTTCCTCTCGAGTTAAATGTGTGCTTGCTTGTGCCAAGGCTATACATAGGCCACTGTATGTAGGCCTATTGGTGTTGTGGCATGGCTATGTTGTAAGAATGAGAAATTGATATAACGAGGCTTTTGCGCAATAGGCGAAAAAGAGCAGAGATAAAAAAAACAATAATGCGCTTTTGTAGTGGAGCTTATGAGATGGAAACGAAAGGGAAAAGGCTTTTAAGATGCCCATTTAAATTGTAGCCTAATGCACTCTTGTGTGTTTTAGCATAAATATGTAATAAGGAGGAATGTGAGGAGGCTCCTATTAACTGTAAATAATGCATCTGCAATCTAAACATGAAACACAATAGCTGGAAACACAGCTAGGTCGGGAGACATTAGATCATAAGCAACAAATGTGCATCTGTCATCTTGTCTGCAGTCGTTCATTCAAGATCAACAGAGTAACGCAAGTAACGAACTCTTTGACATTTCAGTAATTGTAATTGCGTTACTTGATTTACAAAAATACTTTACATGCTGGTTACCACTAAAAGTAGTGGAATTACAGTAACGCGTTACTTTGTAGTGCATTACTCCCAACACTGCTTATTTTAAGTAGTATTTTCACAAAACAAGAAACTTTCACTTGCAAGATTTGCCAGCAGAACAAGAAGATTTTCACTTTACTTATAACAAGGTCAAAATCGTGCAAAAATGTCGTTATAAACAAATATTAGAAAAATAACTATATATTCCCTTGATTTAAGCTTATTTATCTCACTTAGATTTTGAATTCTAGGATTTTTTGCAGTGTACCTTTAAATCCACTGATCTCCCCTGCTTGCATCAATGGTAGTGCCATCCCTGCTTGCCAAAACCAGGCAAGCAGGATCTCCCTGCTCAGGATTCCTGCTTGCATCAATGGTAGTGCCAAAACCAGCCCCTGGTTTTGATTGGCGATGCTTTACAGAGGTGAGGTGGCATTTTCATTCCATAAAAGCATGAAAGATCCACACCACAGATCTTGGGCATCCACCCTCAGGTCAAAATGTAGTGATTATAACTATGAATTTGGCATATTTCCACCACAAACTCTACAGTGCCTTGAAGTTACACTATTTTTTATTACTTTGTTCATTTGGCTACTTTCAGCAATGGACAGCATGACACTGTCCGTCCCCACTCCCAGCATTCAGTGCTGTTCATCCCAAAATCCACAGCTCACATAAATAACACAAATGCAGTGCAGAACTGACTGTCCTCAGCTGAGGTCTGAGAGTGCCAGCTCATTCAATTATTATATTACCTCTGCAGAATTAATTCATAGAAATAGCAGTGGCATGGCCTGCATTGAATGTTTTTCCTTAGCCTGCCAATGAATCTGCCGTGACAGCACAAACAGATACTATGGCAGTCTCTCTTTTGATATTCATGCAAATTAGGGTGGCCAAAGCCATAGTTGGCTTCACTTTTCTTTGTATTTGCACATTATTGCTGCTCAGTAGCATAATTAATGGTTCAATTACAGTGAACCTCTGTCACTGTATTTGAAATAAGTTATTGCAGGCTTAGATACTTTGTGACATCCCGTATCAATTATTCACTACCTTTAAATGCTCCCCAAACTGATTCTTAAAAAGGCCTTTCATTGTGCACTAGATGGATAAGAAGTATGTTTTGATGCTATTTCCACTGTAGTATGTGTGTGTGTGTGCATGCTGTATGTGCTTTTTTATCTTAAGGGCATCAAATCCTAGCTGCTCGGCACAGAAATGTGTTATGTGAATTTCAAGCCTTTACTTGTCTCAGTGCACGACTAGCCCCGAAGAATAAGGAAGCAGTCACATGACACTGCCTGGTCTCCCTAGAGGCCCAATTACTGCAAACATTTGTCCACTGGTCTGGCAAAGAGAGACATATGAGCGGGAAGGTCTGTTAAGGGCCTAAAGCTTTTTATTTTGTATAAATACAATTCTTTTTTTTTTAAACCACTGGTGTTTGCCTCTTATCCGTGTGTCTTCTTTCAAAGGTTTAGAAATAAATATTTTTTGAAAAGGTTGTTTGCATTAATGGGATTTTGACAATAAATGACTAGAATGATACCCAAAAGCTTTCCTGCTCAAGTCTCTGAAGAATAGCTTAGACAGCAGAGACTTTTTTAAAGGTGACAATGAGCCATATGAAGACAAACTAATGATCTAAAGCAATGCTAAACACTTAACCAAGTAAAGGTAAAGTTAAAAGTGGCATGCCAATAAAGTAAATCTTCAATATTGAATACATGCAATGTAAAATAAACTAATCTTACCACAGGAATTTTAGAAAACAATATTATTATTATTATTATTATTATTATTACAACTAATCTAATGACAGTTATTTTAGGAAACATTCCATTATTCATATGTTCACAAATAGTTAACAAATAATCTTCATTAAAAAAAAACTATGTTTTTCAAAGTTAGCTTGAAACGTTTCACTTATTAGAGCCATTGCACTGTGCAGAGGTCATTCTTTATGTAACAGCTGAAAGAAAATCTAAAACTATATTAAATATATTTATAAACAGGGGCAGCCATGGCCTACTGGTTAGCACTTCGGACCTGTAACCGGAAGGTTGGCGGAACCCCGCCCAGTAGGCACGGCTGAAGTGCCCTTGAGCAAGGCACCTAACCCCTCACTGCTCCCCAAGCGCCGCTGTTGATGCAGGCAGCTCACTGCGCCGGGATTAGTGTGTGCTTCACCTCACTGTGTGTACACTGTGTGCTGTGGGTGTTTCACTAATTCATGGATTGGGATAAATGCAGAGACCAAATTTTCCTCACGGGATCAAAAGAGTATATATACTTATACTTACTTACTTATACTTAAACATGAATCACTTCAAGTCTGTTTATTGGAAAATGTGTATCCCTGTGCCCAGGACTCCTTTGTGTTCAGTGACACACAAACTTAGGATAAGGCAGAATAAGACCTGTCCATATAATAATTAAGAATTATTAAAAAATATTTAGAATTCAATATTCCCTTTCGTATCTGTGTTAACAAGAAGGGAAGCTAATTCAAACTTCCATTTGGCTGGAGGCATACTGAAGCCCTTCTAATGTTCGAGACATCCGCTGGCTATGCCCATCCATTAGAAATATCCAGTACCAATAGGTCTGCCAATAAAGATGTTCATGGAATGAGCACATTGTCAACATGCCACTATGGGGGATCAATTCTGGAGATGAACGTGATCACTCTTCCTAATGTATTAGATGGTTGATGAAGCAACAGCTTATTTTTTTTATCTCCCAACTATGTACAGAGACATGTGCTCTGTCACCATCCAGAGTACAGGTGTTTAGGGGGGGTGTTTGTATACTCTAGAAACAGCCTCCTAGTACATTTACATAATACAATCATTATCATGATAAAAGTTAATGGTTTGGCAAAGATGATTATAAAAGTGTGCTGAGCAGTTTCACGCTGTTGCAGGTTTCCCACTTACATCTGGGTGAAGTACTGAAACAACACTATTTGCAGTTTGCACTATTCAATTTGACACTTCTTTGGGATATGTTTGCTGGTATATGATGCTATACCTTCATTCCCATTAGGCATTCAGGGTAGTCCTGTGGTCCTGGTAGACCTCATGAAAAGGCATGAATAGCTTACAGAACAACACCTTCAGTATGCAGCTAAAGACACTAATTAGCAAAGTACTAAGCTTGTATCATGGGTCCATTGGTGCTGTTTGCAAGCTTTTTTGTACATCTTATGAAGCTGGCCTGCTATAGTGTTTGTCCAAAACTCCCTGCTTCTGCTTTAAACTCATACTCATATTCCACAGGCGTCATTTTTGTGTTACAACTAGTTATCAATTAGTAGTGACTGATCTTGAGGGATGTTCATGGCCTGTGGTATGGTGGTAAGAGACAGACGCACAGACATGTCTCATAAGGGACTCATTTCTTCAGACATCTGCCCCTTGTGCTGAATACATAAGCATTGGATTCTCATTAACACTTGACACATTTCAGCACTAATTCCAGTATATAAACACGCATAATTATAGTGTCAGACGCACTGTGTGCATGTCCTGTTTGCATAACCCTCCATTCTGCCAGTGTTACCACAAAACACCCATAATGTAGTTTGACATAATATATCATAATGTGTAAATTACCTGTAGGTCATGGGTGGATTCAATTTATAATATCTCTAACTTCCTTTTATTGTACAACTATATTTCTGACCAAAAACAACAACTATGAGAAATACAGTACAACACATTTTAGTATTGTTTGTGTTATACAGTATGTCAATTATTTTCATTAATCATACAGTCTCTTACAACTCCCTTTATTTATATTTATATTCAACAGATATATCAAGCATTTTGGAGGCCTTACATCAAACTGATCTTTGGTGAAAGGGCGTTTAAATTTGCTATGAGAAATCTCATACAATCTCACACACCAGAAGTAAACTAATTTAACTGATTACAGCATACCACATACTGTACCACAGGGTAACAATAATTATACCACTCACTGATTTTTTTTTTATAAAAATGAGAACTAAGCAGCCCGCTGGCAGTGAGCACATCATAACACAGTTTAGATAGCAAAACCAGCATGAAAATTAGGACATGTAAAGCCATTGAGATTAATGAAGTATTACTGTTAGGTCTAGCTAGCAAACCCCAATCATACCCAATTGTAGTGAACATGCCTGGTTGAAATGGCAAGAACCATCACCGTTTGAGATTACTTCCTTTTTTCACAGGGTTCTGTTGTTAGGTTGGACATCAAATTGCATTATTCACCATGACGACCAATCATCTCTTTACATTAAAACATGATTTTTTAACAATAACTGTTCAGGCTCTATGCTTTGTTACATCCCTTCATAGCGAGGATTTGTGCTCAGCAGGTAGATGTGCCGAGGCAGAGAGCCATGTTAGAGACAGCCAAAACGGGCCCAGAGCCAAGGGCTTGGACTAGAAGGGAAAAGAACATTTCCCAGATTCAAGAATGTCGACAAAACCTCTCAAAGAATTTGTATTCTTCCGAGAATGTGCAGTATATTTTCGTAAATTATTGATTTACATCTGGGTATTTACTTTTGTTTATCTCTTATGGACATAATGTATGCATTGGAAAGACTTTTGTTATCTTTTAAAATGCAAATACTGGCCAGGCATGGATAAACCCTAGCTGACTGACAACACATGGTGAACCAAGCTTGGCTTGGCTTCATGTTTGTGCCTTGAGCCTTGTCTTGTCAACAATGCCACTGTGTAAACTTGGGTCTTGGGCGCATAATGTTTTGAAGATGATATTTAAAATGCTTCTGTTTTCCTAAATTATGCATGAATAGCAATGCAAATGAGCCCTGTTAAGAGACACGCAGCAGTGACAGTCAGTGGTGAACTGATCCCCAGACCATTTTAATAAACACAACTGCTATTAATGATATCAACTGAGACTCCTTTTGACCTTCCACCTGTTGTCTGTGCCTATCACCAACTGTTTGAGAGAAAGGAAGGTACAAATGGCCACCTCTCCATTCCACAATATTTATTTGCTGATCGTGGGCTTCATGTGATGGACTTTGCCATTTTAAGCTGCAATAATTGTCCATCATAAATTACAGTGAACACTGAACGCACATCATGACTGGACAGAGAAACTCAACAATTAGTTGACATCTCAGACAATACAGTGACCTGTCCATACATAAGAATTCTATTGTTATAGTTTCTTTCATTGTTTTAGGGAAGGGAAATATGTCATATCAAGACAGCATGTTGGGTTATCAGGCTCATTTTCATTATAAAAAATGATTGCGATAATCATAATGTCAGCTGCTTTCCCTTGAGGGTAATGGCATGTGGATGAACCGACATCTGCATAGAAGAAAGAAGAGAGAGAGAGAGAAAGAGAGAGAATTGAATTTCATCAAGATGTTCTGCCCCAATGAAATCTCTGTGAGAATGAAGCCGAGAGAATACAGCAGCAGAGATGAAACAGACTGGGAGAGCCCCAGCAATCGAGAGACAAGGCTGCGAGGGATGGGGAGGCGGGGGTTCCTCTCCGCACATCGGAGAGACAGGGGCTGTCTTCTAATGAATATAGGGTGGGTGTTCTCCCTGAGTCGTGAATCATTTGTTCTCCCATTGTTCTCCTGCTTCTGGAGTGCTGCATTCAGCGGTGGGAAAATGTATAGTGCATTACGGACAAAAAAAAAGAATAACACTGAAGAGGCTCTAACATTTCTGTTGCTGACAAAGTCTCTAATTGGATTGTGCCAACTGATCCCAAAACCAGGGGAGGACTGATCTATAGCTTTATATTGGACAAGTGTCTTATTCAAATCAACGTCATACAACACATTTCTACTGGTTTTACTGAGTCAATTAACCACAATACTGCTTTAGCTGTAAACCTCTTGCTAGATGCACAAGTTATTTGATGGTTCATAACAATATAAAATATTGTATAATGTTTCTGTTAGTCAACAGATCCCTAAGTGGGCACATGGTTCATGATCTGAAATGCATGCTTTTCTATGGCACTGACAAAAGACAAAAGGACCTGGTTATCTCCTATTTTACCTCAGAGGGAATTAAGCTTGCAACCACAATAACAGCATACACTCATTCCCTTTGAAGCATGGCATCATGCAAACACAGTACAGGAATATACTGTTTAAAGTGGTCATAGGTCAGTTTTCAAATTAGAAGGCGCTGTAAGAATCAGCAATTGTGGAACCATAGCGTTAGCCTGGCCTTGGCCTGTCTACGTACTTCCGGTTGATTTCTTTTCCCTACAGTACTCCGTCTGGAATAGGTTGATTCACGCTCGTTTACTTCGGCAGTTGGGCAGCCGACCAATCAGCGAACAGAGGGCGTCCCTGAGAACGATTACGTACTCAGGCATGGTGTTTAGCTACGTCCCCGCCCCTGAAGCAGATCGTTTGGAATACATCAACGTAGGGAGCGAAAAGGGCTTATATTTATGAAATCTTTGAGCAAATGTGAATAATAGTTTAGCCTATTAACAGGAGTGTCACGAACGAAGTGGAGTAGGATGTTATATCGTCAGCTAAACTTTAGTCATAGATTTTGTCACTTGAAATAGGCTACGAACGTACTCGAGTCAAACTCTAGTTTAGTAGGCTACATGGTCGCGTCAAAATCACTATTTTTCAAACACTAAGAAGGCTCGACATAACTTGAAACTTTGATCGACGCATCATCAGTGTCTCTACATATGAACTCGAGCATTAAGAACATTATTCGTGTACACATAGTTTACTAAAAAGAAAGATTTTGGACAACTCACTCCTTGCAAGATGGCAAGATGGCAGCGAGCAGAAAAAACAAGTGAGTTGTTCAAAACCTCTCTTTTAGTAAACTCTGTGTACACCAACAATGTTCTCAAGGCTCGAGTTCATGTGACACTGATGATACTTCGATCAAAGTTTCATGTTGTGTCGAGCCTTCATAGTATTTGACAAAAGCGATTTTGATGCGATTGTATCAAAAAAGTAGTAGCCCTATAGGAATCCCATTCAAAAGGTCATTTCACCCGAAAACGACAACGCATACAAGCTTAAAAGTGGCGCTTTGGACGTACTTATGCATTATGAAAGTTTGACTTGGGTACATTCACAAAACACTATATGATGCATTTTGGCGAGAGTTACGCAGATGAAACGTGTGATTGTTTGCTGATAAGATGCACCCGTGCTTGTTATGGGCGTGCTGCAGAGAAACTTCTCTGTATGACGAAACGCCGGTTGTTAGTGATTGGTTCAAAGCGGTTCAAAGGAACTCCAATGATTTTAAACCTCAAACTGTGCCCTCCCACCCGGAAATAAACGAACGCCTATGGATCTAGGCCAAACTCTCTGCGAAGTCAGAGAATCTGGTTTCCAGGCTACCATAGCGTGACCAAAAAGAAGAATTCTGTGCTAGGCAGTGGACACACATTTAATCTCCTCTTTAATCATTTATGATAGTAAAGATTTACTGTATTAAGACAAACTGATGCAATTATCAAATGGAAAAAAATATTACATTCTAATCTACCAACGCATCTGTCTACTTCAATTGGACCAATTTAAGATTGTTTTGTGAACATGCATGGTATCCTGGGCCAGTGCAAATATTAACACACTGGTTGCACGTGTCTCTTTGTTACATCTGTATGATACTTCATTCTTTACATTTGCTAATATACAGTAGGTGTTCTTTAACCAGTGTCTTAATTTTTAACGAATGGATTGTGCCACAAATGATTTGAAGGCATAAAACCTTGGATGCACCTTGCTCTGCCCACTCATGCTCTGACGTCCGCACACGGAATCCCAGAACAACTAGAAAGTGGAATAGTCTATCTAATTACTAGCAGAAGATAAAAGACCATCATTCATAATTGAGGCTGGCTGTGGGATCCTGTCATCTCCTGTTATTAAAATTTTGCTAGCGAGAAGCCAGTAGCAGCATGAATCTTAGCTTTCTTTCATGTGCAAAAGAATCAAACCACTTTAAACACTGTATGTCACCTCTGAGGTTATAAGCAGAGATATTTAGGCTATCTTGGGTTTTTCAAAAGAAAAGCTAGGGATGTGCTAGAATACCTTTTCTTTTTGTTGTTCATGCTGAAACCCCTTCCTATTTCTTGCTGTTTTTGAAGTGAGTGCATTGCCTAGCCGACGGGCATATAGTAAACAAAAGGTCTCAGATGGATTAGTTTGCTGTGCCTACCGATTTCATGCTGTGGAAGAACAGGTGGGAGCATCAACACCCCTCTGAATGCAGATCGATCGGCTCGCCCAACATCTTGTTGTTTCCCCTCCTAGCCTTAAGACTATTATTGTGATCACTGAACCAAGAGTTTATGTTCCATCTTAAGGATCAAGAATGATTTCAATGGTAAATAAAGTTTTTTTTCAAGTAACTAATAAGATACTAAGATTGTAATGATACAATGTTTTACGTCAAAGACTACAGTACAGTGTAATGTATGTGGAGATAAGTAAGAATATTAGTTTAATTTTAATTTTATTATGTTCATAAATTAATAATGTGATATAAAGATTAAATTGTTTACACATTCAGCCAAGTACAATATGCTGCCGCACCACTCCGGTTTTGTTTAAACCTTGTATATTATGAATGAGTCCTTAACCAAAGGCCTGTTCTGTTCAAATCCGATGACTTTCATTTAGCCCTTCATATTATATCAGTTTTACAGCCTTTTACAGCCTTAAACACATTATCTGGGAAGCCATGTTTGGGCATTAGCCTGATGTCCTGTATCATTCACAGCCAGTCCAAACTTTGTAGGATGGCAGCCAAACCTGTTCTCAGTATAAATGAGCCACTAAAACTTTGTAAGGCCATAGATTTAGGGTGAAAAGGCAAAAAGAGTGACGTTGTTTCAGTAGTTCTTGAAATAATTAAGTTTGGCAACCCGATTTATGTAATTTCTTGAATAATAATAATTTTTAAAAACTGCAAGTCCAAACCATACTGCATACTTGCAATACTATAAAGTATGCATCATATGTGAGTTAGTTTCAAGTTGGAAGAATTTGATGATTCAACTTGAATCGTGCACTAAATTATGACACATTGAACTGTTCCCATAGACTGCATACCTAAAAACTGGCACAACATTAGTAAATTATGTTGATTAAAAAGGGGCTAATATAAACTCAAAGGAAACCATGGCCTATTGTTTAGTGCTTCGAAGGGTTGCTGATTTGATCCCCGACCAGTAGGAAAAATGTGGGCGGGGAAACTGGTTGAGCACTGCTCTCCACATTATCACATCAATTACACCACTGACTGTAATGAAGTTAAATGAGGTTTTGTTTAGACCACATATAGTGTGGATAATCAATCATATGAGTGTATTATCAAAAGGACATCAACCTAAATATCTACTCAACAGTCCATACACACACATTGTGATGACAAGTAGCTTGTCTGAGCGCAGTTCAAACCTTCTCTCAACAGCTCCCCTGTAGGAAAGTGGTTTTGTCACCAGTATTCTAATCAAATATCAGCAGAGTTAGACCCACTGGGATCAAAAGGTCCAAATGGTGGTTAGGCCAAAAGCAGCCAGGTGTCTATTTCTGTTCAGTCAGCATACAAGCTAAGCCTGACTCTGTCTGCTCAATTTATCTACATCCAGGAAGAGGTCAAAACTATGGAATTTATAGCGATAGTCATGAAGAAAAAACAGTTGTCTTGACAGAACTAACAGGCCACAAGAAGCATGGAGAGGGCAGAAAAGACAAAAGCTAAGAGTGAGACCCATCACTTCTAACCTTTTATTCAGCCTTTTAAAGGGGCTATGTGCATTGTTGCTGTGTAAAACATTATATAATCCTAGAAATGGCAACAGAATATGAAAGAATACCCATTTTGATGTACTATGGAATACACGTCATCACGGACATAATGATGTGTTCAAGACAACTTGAATTTTACACACAGGCCTAAAAAATGTGATCATGTTTCTGCACAAGCCTCACTGACAAAATTCTAGTGTCCCGCAGGAGCAACCAATGGTAGAATTGTACCAAACCTCTATTCTGCTGCTGAGCTGAAGCCAATCTGAACAGTCCATTAGTATGCTTAGCCTCTCTGCTGAGTATGCAGACAGGCTAGACCTTTAGAAGATGTTTTCAAGGGTTCACTAGGGACTGCTAAAACAATGCTAATGTACTGTAAGCCAGTAAATGTCTAATGTAATCTGATGTGATCTTGCTAGTTTTTTTTGTCATTGCTGTGTCCAAAAGTGACTTTATGTTCTCTGACAATCCATTAGGGTTAAATTGATGTTAAAATGTGTAGTTATTTTTAGCTCTATGTTTTTCAATCTCCAGGTGGAAAGTGAGGATTGTGACACCACCTGAATCAAACAAGGGTTTGAATAACCCAGATTTTTTCTGCTCAGATTTTCATTCAGTTTTTTGGGGAATTTGTTTCTGATTTCAGGTTAATGTGCAAAAATATTATTTTGTGTGTGCTAAAAATACCTTTGCGCGCTCACCAGAAACTTTCACGTGGAACACAAGACTTTCTAATTTTAAGTATGCACCAGAACCTTCTTGTACTCACCAGAAACTCAAAGCCCCTAAAACATTTTTGGTGCACATACCAGAGGTAGGTTGAAGAGGTAATTCTGTGAACAGTGGAGCTGGATATGAGCAGGGCAAAGAATGTAAAGTTTACACCAAATGTAAAATGTAACGTAATGTCAGAGAAAGTATATTTGCCAATAATGTTCACCACTTTTTGCCAAATCAACTCACATCTGATGGTTGTGCTCACCATTTATTTTTTTAATAAATGTTTTTGCACATGTCCTTTTCAGGGCTCCTTAGAAATATGATCACTCATGGGACTCGAATTCCAAAGACATGTAGCAGATTCTTGTTATTTCACCAGAATCGTTTTGAATCACATTATTACTTGGTAGCAACGAGTATATAGGCCTAAACTCAGCATGAAACTGTTGCGCGGAAAATTAACATTGCAACGGCAAACTAGTGATCGTGGTGGCATGAGTTTCTCTCCCGCTGTAGTGATGGGATAGCATGCCACTAAGCCGCACACCATAGATACATATCTATGGCCACACACACACGCAACAACACACACAACAGTGAATTCAGAGAAAGAAAAACCTACAGTATGCAGCAGTCCTACCTCATCAGCTTTTGATGCCCGACTGACCAACAAATTGACAATGCCATGTTTTTTGTTTGTTTTTTTTGTGAAAAACGAATAGACCACGGTACAATGATAAAGATCCACATCTGTAGCCTACTTACTGTAAGGGCTTAATAAGCTGATTGGGTACTCAAGGTCTTGAGGTGAAAGTTAAGGTCGCATTGGGTCACACAAATTCACAAATACAGTGTTTGGGCAGTATCTCCAAAGCAGATCGATGGATCTTCATTAAACCTAGCGCAGTTATTCATTAAACTGATGAACTGATACTCAACGTCAAAGGTTAAGGTCAAATTATGTCCCTGTCATACAAGGTTATGGCTGACAATCAACATGTTAAGTCCAAATTCATTAGTGAATAACCTTATCTTACTAAAGTGCAATGTTGTTGTTTGAGGTTTGTATCAATGTAATAGATGCTGATTGTAATTGTGACACTTTATAACTCCTACAAATGACCTACAAACCTGGGACTTACACAGAAGTTTTTTTAATTTATTATTTCAAAAGCATATTGTCCATGCGGAGAAGTCGGTACCAAGAGAGGGCACCAAACCAACCTGTTTTATTTTGTTAGTCTATACCTCCACATGACAACAATGTCTGATGGACTTTCCAAACTCACAGATGAAGATTTCTACATCCTCCTAAAGGAGAAATCCGGTGGATTTTTACATGGATCTTGATCGTTAGATGTCAGCGAGTAGTACTGTCGATCAGCAGACCAAAATAGGTGCTACCGAACTGGAGTAGCTGCAGCTAATGGCCAGTGCCCAGCCAGCTACAATGCCAGGTCTGGGGGCAATATCAAAATGTGCCTTTTTTGCCTCAAAATATCAGACTCAAAATATCATTAAAGGTTCTGTGCAATATCAGTACATGTAGGATTTATTAACTGTAAAATAAAAAAAATAAATTGATAAACTGTGGTTTCATGAAGATCCTTCAATCTGGTTGGGAGATATCACGGCAACACTATATTTGAAGTATGACCTTATTTGACCTTTGACCTCAAGACCTAATCAGTTCATCAACGTACAATGTATTCACGTCAGCGTTGGCATTGGAAGGGGCGGGATATGTGTAGACAACTGCCATATTGGCGTTACAAACCAACCTCATGCATATCTATGGAGGATATTTTGAGCATTGTGTCTCCTCATTAGAAAGTCTCTGATCAAGTCCTTATAATGAGTATGTATGCCAAGTTTTATAAAGATCCTCTAACCAGCTTGGGAGATATTGCCTAATATTATGATGTTCTATATAATTTTGGCCCGATATCCATTGTAAAAGAAAGCCCTCTAATTTTTCTCCAATAAGGTTGGTTTGGTGTTGGAGGCACCTGACATTCTTAATCTACACAAAATGACGGTTCAAATGCTTTCGCTCAATTTACTGCCAGCTTTAACCCTAATTCGCTCACTTCTATTTGTTATTGCTCACCTCTATTTGTTATTGCAATTTGCTATTAACCTCAATTTGTTCCAATTGGTGAATAACTTTGTGTTAGGGTTAAAACAGCAATAATTATCCATTTGAATATGATGCAACAATATGAACTCTTATGCAAAACAATTGAATAAATTAATTAAAGCAACACTAAAGCCACGCTAAAGCACTTTTCCTCTGTCGCACACACACTATATGTTTATCTAGCACCTAGCACCGGCATACTTTTTAATGAAAGTATGATGTATTACGACATCAGAAATTTGAAGTTTCTTATGTCTCATTCCATCGAACTACAGATCTGCTACCCGATCTGGCAAACTTGGTATAGTGCGGTTATAGCCGATAGAGGGCCGCGAAGCGAATACAGAAGTGCCGTTCATCCTGTTACAAGTTGATGAACCACTGAAACGATTTTGGAAACATTAAATTAAGGTACAAAAAACTCTTTGGTGTTGCTTTAAAGGATTTTTAAAGATTTTAATCCAATCAGTGCTCCCACACATAGGTGAAAAGAGACCAGGAAATTCTCCAAGAGAAGAAGAACCAGCTTGGTTGTGTGCCATGAGCTCTGATGATTAAGGTAATGCTGGCAGGCAAGAACCACAGTCTAAATCAATTCACGTCTATTATCACAGATCTCAGACGTCTGAAACACCCTATACAGACAGATGTCTGATTCCAATACTGAGTGAACAGCATAATGGTGTGGGAGGCAGTCTGCTGGCACGGACTGGATAAGGCCATCCTCTTACCAATCAATGCCGGTGAGTGGTGAGTGTGTGATGAGTCCATTTGTTTCTCTTTTTTCCCATGTGGATGGATGTGTGTTTTTCCTATTATGAGGTGGTGGTATTTCCCACCTAAGATTACAATAACCCTGCAGGTAGCATTTGTGCCATTGTCAAAAGCTACAGTTTCTCTTTTTGATGCAAGTGTGCTGTAACCTGATGCGGAACATCTCAAACTGACTACTGAATGACCATCGTCATCACCAGATGCAGCACTTATGGCAATAGGGTGCATGTGTGGTTCAACAAGTCTGGCACATAACAGTAGTCATATGAGTATATATATTTTTTAATTTTACTGTTCATTCAACAAACTAGCACCCTCTGACTTTGACCCACAAAGACTTACCCGCAAAGACTAGGTGAGGATGCACTGAAACTCGATTTTGAACTCGATGGGTCCATTCTGTCAATAGCCTGCCCATTACAGAGTATCCCTGCGGTGAAATATGACGCCCACAAAACAAGGAGTGTGAACTCCTCAGCTAAAACCTCCCATAAGGTGTCATTGTGGCACTACAAGATTTTATCAGATGGAATTTGTAGAGGTGCTAGCCAGTGATGGAGCAGAACCAGGGGCCAGGATCTCCACTCTGAGGTACTGGAAAGAGAAATAGAGAAATCTCTGCGGGTAGGCTGTGTGTGAGGATACAACTTCCTTGCACAACTAAGAATCACAGGTTTTGGAGGACTCATACAATAGCATGGGCCCTAATTTAAAAGACGAGCAAAGTGCGAAGTCCATCAACAAGCAAAGTTCTTGTGCATAAGCTATAGTCATCGTGTGTATGTGAGCATTGTGCTGACTCATCAGTGTTTGCGGTTAAGGCCCATGGTGTTAAATGAGCAATTTGAATTTGCCTAGTTAGTAAATTATCTGTAGTTAAACATTGCACTTGATGACATGATGCCCATCAATCAAATTAGGGCCCCAAATTGTGTTGCTAACTGTGTGTAAGTCATTGTGGGTTTGTCAGCAAAATTCAACCTACAATGAGCTATGCACTATTTTGAATACATCATACTACTACTAGCTTAGTACAAACTTAGAGAATAATGATAATAACAACAATATCAGTGTTGCAGGAGGTCAGACAACTCAAAATATGAGAAAGATGCTGATACACACACACTCACACTTCAGCTTCAGTAAATGGTCTGTTGTTTAACAGCCTGGACATAGCTATCTCAAAAAACTTTCATATGAGAGAGTATCAGCTTTTGAAATAATAATCAGTTCCCTGTTTCATCTGAGACAAATATGAAGACAGTAGGGGTGTAAAGATGAACGGATACGTATCGGTATCCGTTTTTTAACGTGTAAGATACGGCTACATCGATACGCGAAGCACCATATCGGAATAAAACTGAAATGAACCGGTCGTTATATCGATTTACTTGCTACGAATTTTCTGCTCGCTTAGACTCTCATTTACGTTGCAAGCAGCGCGACCATCCCACTTCCGGTTTGGGCTACATTCATTGCCCAAAGTTGTAAAAGGACCTCATTACCCATACATCTACTGCAACTTAAGCACGTGACAACTTGCACTCGCACTGTTTGACAGTTTTCAAAATCCAGCGCGAAATTAAACACTTACTATAGCATTCCTAAACAGCAACGACAGTCTGAGTAGCCTACTTTATGTTTGATGAAGGGATTTCTTTAATGTTATAGAATAATTTGTCCCTTGCTGCTAAACCGATGCACAAATTATTATTATTTTGTTCATATTCACTCAGACTTGTGGTTTCTGCATATTAGGTCTACCGTTGGAACAAAATAGGCCCAGAGAATTCATTGATATGTAGGCCTTTATTCTTGTAGGCTGTAGGAAAAGGCCAAGAGTGTCTTAAGCACTGTTTTATTTTATTTCGGTATTGTCTTACCTCAACAATAGGTTACAGCTCCTTGAAAACAATCAGATACACATAAGTCTTAAAAAATGTATTTTTAGGTTGTATTTGGCTGCAGTGTCTGACTGAAATGTAGACTATTATTTTTTCATTTCAATACAGTATATGATCATCATATTCACACATTTTTTTTTTTGCCTAATTGACAACCATGACCATGATAATTGATAATATAAAATGAATGTGCACCTTGAGCAAATAATAAAAAATCTTTCAGAATGCTTTCCATTCTTGAACTACGCATCGAATCGAATCGTACTGAATCGTTTTTTATGAACATGTATCTTTTCTTGTATCGAATCGTGCCCATGTATCTAGATGCAAATCGTATCGTCTTTTACATGAGAGATTCACACCCCTAGAAGACAGCCATCTATTTTGTCATGTCTCTCCCATCCAGATGGTGGATCTGTGTGAGACCAGAATATCACACGTAAATAATTCAACATAGTCTTTGTTGCAGCTTGTCTTGGTTTCACTGCATTGCACACATGCATGCCTGCTCACAGGCTTAGATGGAGACAGGCACATTTGCACACACGCACACACACACACACACACACACACGAGGGGGTGGTTGGGGCGTGGGTTGATGGGTAGGGAGTTGCTTGGTACATTGCAGGTAATTCATTGTCATATTTTTTTCATGATAGCAAGGTCATGCTTTTGAGTGGGTGATCAAGAACACACAGTAGGCAAAGTTCACATTCAGTGTCAATGGAACTGGCAAAGAACTGAAAAAACTAACCTAAATCAGAGTGAAATACAGTAAGTCTTCGTCCACCATCCTTTCTAGTATCCCTTCAACAGATATTTGGTCTGGGCCCTCTGTTCACTTTCAATGGGCGTAACCATTGATGAAATTAAACTGAAGTAGGCACATTAAACTCTTACCAAATCCTTTTGGAAAAAACGGCAAGCACATTTGTCTTGTAAACAAATGTTTAAATGCAGTTGTTTACTCTTTTAAAGAAAATAAATTACATGTATGTCGATTTTAACACCATCAGTGCAGACATTGGTCATGTACAAAAGCATATTCCAACCATCCTGCTCCTTGTCATTGTACATGCTCTGTGCACAAGCGGAAGAACGAACTTCCGCTTTGTACGAAATTCGGCACAGCTGGTTCCAGTCTGTCTCCTAGTTGTTCTGCTGTAGTTGTTCGGCCTCAGGCCGTTATAATAGTTTGCTTAGTTTCCACTGCTTCCCAAAAAACGTAAGTCTTCGGGCTAAGTGGATTCATCAAATGCGAAGGACGGGGTTTACGGTAACTCATCAGCAAACAAAGGTTTGCAATTGGCCCTTTAAGCCACACAAGATTGTAATATCCAAGAAAGGAAGGTGTGCTTTAGTAGCAGGTGCTGTCCATTCGTTGTTTGAGTGGTTCCGGCGCCGACGAGAGAGGCAGCCTGTCGAGGTAGCTCCGTGTCTTTGTGTTTCTCTTACCGTCTTTTGTTTACTTTTTACTTTTTTTACTTCGCAACTTTTTTGGATTACGCACTTTGAGGAGTGTTTTCATTCTATCCTATGGATATCGATCTATTACAATGCTCCAGCTCCAGCGGCAACAAACTTGTGTACACAAGGAATCAGCTGCTTGCAATACGACGGAATGCTGGTAGGGTTCACGTAAACATCCCGGAGGAGCTGTGGTGCTTTCGGGGGTGCAGAGCGGGAGTTAAAGTGAGGACTAGGCGTCGGGAGAAGAAGTGGCAACACAAGCCCTCAGTTCCTTCGATGGTTATGGGAAACGTGAACTCACTGGCCAACAAGACTGACGAACTGGCTGCCCTGGTAAGAAATCAGAAGCTGTACAGGGATTGTAGTTTGCTATGCTTTTCTGAGGCAGTGGCTAACAAGCCATATCCCCAGCTAACGTTGAGCTGCCCGGCTTCAGTGTAGCTCGTTTGGACAGAGACAATAAACTTTCTGGCAAAAAGAAGGGAGGCGGACTGGTGCTGTACATTAACAATAGATGGTGCAATCCCGGACATGTTACAGTGAAGGAGACTGTATGCCGTAAGGATGTGGAGTTACTAGCGGTCAGTCTACGACCCTACTACATACCGAGGGAGTTCTCGCACGCCATTGTTGTTTGTGTCTACGTTCCGCCTCAAGCCATCCCGGACACAGCGTGTGACGTCATTCACTCTACAGTCGCTAGGCTCCAAACTCAGCACAATGATGCCTTCTTTGCGATCTCTGGTGACTTCAACCACATTACACTGGATTCCACCCTCACAAACTTTTACCAGTTTGTTGACTGCCCAACTAGGAAAAACAGGACAATAGTTTTCATGTATGCAAACGTGAGGGATGCTTACAGTGCCACCCCCCCTTCCCCCACTGGGGAAGTCGGACCATAACCTCATTCATCTTCAGCCAATGTACAAGCCAAAAGTACAGAGGCTACCAGTTGCCACGCGCACCTTCAGGAAGTGGACACCGGAAGCGGATGAGGCTTTGAGAGACTGCTTTGAGTCCACTGACTGGAGTGTGCTACTGAATGGAGAGGACTTAGAGGTCACACATTGCACTACTGACTATCTGAACTTCTGTATGGACATTGTTGTTACCACAAGGACTGTACGCTGCTATCCAAATAACAAGCCTTGGATAACCAGTAATGTCAAGACCCTTCTCAATAGGAAAAAGATGGCGTTTAAGGAGGGGGACATGGCAGAGCTGAGGCGAGTACAGAGTACATAAGCTGAAAGAGGCTAAGGAGGACTACAGAAGGAAGATGGAACAGAAGCTGCAAGATAACAACATGAAGGAGGTGTGGGACTGTATGAAATCTATCACTAGCCTTAAGAAGAGCAGCAGCTCTGTGGAGGGAGACCTGGACAGGGCGAACCAGCTGAACCACTTTTACAACAGGTTCGATTGCCCATCCCCCAGCCCCCACCCCACCTCATTACCAGTGCAACACTCACCCCCACCATCACTGGATACTGCACCCCTCCCTCACATGGCGACCACGAACAATGAGGTGACAACGACCTCAGTCAACAGCCATCAGACACACAGACCTCAGATGCTGCCCCCCTCCCCTCCCTTCCCCGCCACCATCATCACTGCTGATCAGGCTATCGCACCTCTCCCCCACATGGTGACCACGAGTAGTGCAGCAACAATGGCTTCAGCCAACGGCCATCAGTCTCTAGCCACACGACAACCCTCTCAGAAGCACCCCTCCTCCTCCTCCTCACCCTCCACTCCCCTCATCCCCCCCATCATTACAGCTGATCAAGTAAGTTATCTTTTAAAAAAACTTCATCCTCGTAAGGCAGCCAGGCCTGACAGACTGTGTCCAAGGCTACTCAAGGCCTGTGCTGCTGAACTGGGGGACCCACTGAAGCACATCTTCAATTGGAGTCTACGCCTCGGACAAGTTCCAACACTGTGGAAGACATGTCTCACCCCCGTCCCCAAGAAACCACACCCCAGTGAGCTTAATGACTTCAGGCCTGTCGCTCTAACATCACATGTGATGAAAACAATGGAGTGACTGGTCTTAGGTATGCTCAGACCCCAGGTACGCCATGCACTAGACCCGTTACAGTTTGCATACCAGGAGAAAGTGGGCGTGGACGATGCCATCAATTATCTTCTACACAGGACACATTCTCACCTAGACAAGGGGAAAAGTGCTGTGAGAATCATGTTCTTTGATTTCTCATGTGCTTTTAACACCATCCATCCCCTCAGACTGGGAGACAAGCTTTTGCAGATGGGTGTGGACGCTCACCTGGTAACCTGGATTACAGATTACCTGACCGAGCGACCACAGTTCGTCAGACTGAAGAACTGCCTCTCTGACACTGTGATCAGCAGCACCGGAGCGCCACAGGGAACTGTGCTCTCTCCAGTCCTGTTCACCCTGTACACATCTGACTTCTGCTACAACACCGAGTCATGCACATGCAGAAGTTTTCTGATGATACTGCAATTGTGGGGTGTATCAGGGAAGAGCAAGAGGAGGAGTGCAGGAGCCTGGTGGAGGACTTTGTGCAGTGGTGCAAACTCAATCACCTTCAACTCAACACTTCAAAGACCAAGGAGATGGTGGTGGATTTCCGCAGGTCTAAGCCCACTCTGCTACCAGTCTCCATTGATGGGGTCAATGTGGAGGTGGTAAGCACCTACAAGTATCTGGGTCTCCACCTGGACAATAAACTGGACTGGTCAGCCAACACTGATGCACTCTACAAGAAAGGACAGAGCAGGCTGTACTTCCTGAGAAGGCTGTGGTCCTTCAATGTGTGCAGCAAGCTCCTCAGGATGTTCTATCAGTCTGTTGTGGCCAGCGCCCTCTTCTATGCAGTGGTATGCTGGGGAGGAAGCACAAAGAAGAAGGATGGTGGGCGACTTGACAGGCTGGTAAGGAAGGCTGGCTCTGTAGTGGGAGCTGAACTGGAGTGCATCACTTCAATATCTGACAAAAGGACCCTAAACAAACTGATCAACATCTTGGACAATGAATGTCATCCACTCTACAGCACTATCAAAAAGCAAAAGAGCTTGATCAGCTGGAGACTTCGCTCACTGCCATGCACAACTGAAAGGCAGAGGAATTAATTTGTCCCTAGGACCATTGAACTGTTCAATGCCTCACTAAAGGGAAGAGGAGAGATAGACTTCTCTGCATAGTCTGTCTGCCTCTCCACCCTCTCCATGTTTGAGTACTGACTGCCCACTACTGCTTTACTACTGTTTTACTACTGTTTTACTAATGTACACAGCCTAATGTTTTCACTACTGTTTTACTTGCTACACTGTTTTTCATGCTACATGCTGTATATTAGCACACATGATCAATGGCTGCGGTCAGGCTTCTGCTACAATACTGAATGAATGAATGGCTATAACCCTATTACCTCAACCTGTTCTTGCACTGAAATAGTTTTTTTTATTTTACCTTGTCTACATTATACTTTACTCTCCTATTTGTCCATATTATTTATGCTGGTCTCTAGACCTTACTCCTGCACTGTTGCGCTGTTGGACTAATGTTGGACTACTTTTTGCACCTTCACCATGACACTCACTCTCTTGAGCACCTTGCCATGCACATATAACTAAAGGACTATGGTTGCACTACTTTTTGCACCTTCACCATGACACTCACTCCCTTTAGCACCTTACCAGTCCCGGCCCTGTCACTACAAGCGTCTTATGCTTGATCACCATCAAGCACATTGGACTTTCTTAATTTAATTTATATAGTGTACTTAGTATTTAGTTTTGTTAGTTTTCTTATCTTTCTTATCTTCTACTGTCTTTATTGTGCAGTGGAGTTTAGTTATATGTTTATACTTATACTTATGTTTACCATTTCTGCTGTAAGTGCATGTTGTGTGTGATGTCTGTATGCTACTGAGACCCTTGAATTTCCCCTTGGGGATCAATAAAGTATCTATCTATTTATCTATCTCTATCTATTCAACAAAGGACGACCCGGTGTTTGGGAGCGACGGCAAGACCACCGAGCCCGGAGCCTGATGTCCTTGAACCAGCAGCAGCAGCGGAGCCTATTGCCCTTATGGTCATTGGTCATTGACCATGACTATGAAGCATCTCCTACTGTGTGCGTGGATAGGCAACATTACAAACAACTCAAACAGGAAATCGATACACTTCGAGAGCAACTGAAAATACGCCATCTATCCAAATTTGGACTGCAGCAGTTTGCCTCTTCTCCAGAAGATATACGATTTTATACCAGGTAAGACTGCTATCAGTAGTGCTAGCCTTCAACAATTGTCAAAGTTGAACTGGCTTTGATGCCACATATGTTTGTGTAAAACATGTAAATCACACAGTTACAGTGTAGCCATTCTCCTGCTGAGAACTTAATATCGCCAGAGAAGGCTATAGGCTACTACAGCACATTAGTCACATAGTAACTGGTGAAAATTACTTCCTTAGTTAGATTAACTAACTTCCCAATCCTCTTAAAACCTCACAAATATTTAGGTTTACACTCTCCTCTCAACTCAATTGATTTGTGATGACGCTACTAAATAGACTATCTGTTTCAGTATATTGTTGATAACCCAAAACACCACCATTTTTGTTGTTTTAATTTCATTACTATGCAGTCTAAGTAATCTTACTCTAATTGCCATACCCTATTAGGTTCCCATCCTACATGCATCTGATGGCGTTTTGGAGCCTGATTGAGTCTGCGACATCAAAAATGATCAGAGTGACCAGCAGAGCCAGGAAAGCATGCACCATGAGCACAGTCACTGAGAGCCGTATGACCAGACCAATTGTAAGTATGCCTACCCTGCCATCACATGTACATACACAAACACACTGAAGTTTAATCTGAACTAAATCCTTTCACTTTTCTCACCCACTAGAAACTGCTGCCAATAGATGACAAGTTCCTTTTCTTAACTTACCTGTCCACTAGCTGTACCCAAAGGGAACTGTCTCATGGCTTCAACATCCACAGCACAACAGTAGGCCATATCATAGTCACTTAGGCCAACTTTCTGAACTCCCTGTTGGGCTCGATGTTTTTTTGGATGTCCCCTGCAGCTGTGAAGACCTGTCTACCTCCTGAGTTTGATGGCAGATAAAGCAATACCCAAGTGATCATTGACTGCACCGAACTTAGGTGTCAGACACCCTCTTCCCTCCTGCTGGAGAATGAGGTTTTCTCAACCTACAAGTCCCACTGCACCTTCAAGGCCATGGTAGGCATGTCCCCTCACAGAGCCCTTACATTTGTATCTACCCTCTTTGAGGGCTCCATGAGCGACAAGGAAGTGTTTCGCCAGGCAGGAATTACATCCCTTTTAACCCCCGAGATGGCTATTATGGTTGACAAAGGATTCCTGGTGGATGGCCTGGTGCCTGGGACTGTTTATCGTCCAGCTTTTGTCACTCAGAGGGCCCAGATGCCAGAGGAGGATGTCCTACAGACCCAATCCATAGCTCGGCTGAGGGTGCATGTAGAAAGAATGATTAGAAGAGTCAAAGAGAACAAATTGTTTGACACCACCATCCCTTTCTCCATAACCAGGAGCATCAATCAAATATTCACAGTAGCCTGTCTTCTCTCAAATTTCCATTTCCAAAATGGACCCCTAGTGAAGACATGGTCAAATGAAGTTTGAAATGGTTTTTACAAATAAATTTGACATCCATTATTTTATGTGGTTATCTGTTTTCAATACAGAATTTAAAAATAACTTGTTCTACTTCATTAAAACAACAAGAAAGTAACAATTAAATGCTGGTATTTATTATATGGGATACTTTACATTCATTTTGGCATGTGAACATAAAAAATAAAATCGGTCCATTTTTTCTTTGATGACATTGCATAGATCATTGTCCCTGTAAATTCTCTGAATCAGCAGGTCTTCTTCAGCACACCTCCCTAAAACGAGAGGCAGTCAGTCTGGGCCTTCTCAGCTGGTGCCACTCCGTGCAGCTACTCTGTTCTCTTGTAGTGTTGGGTAGCGGACTCATACTTGTATGCCATGTCCCTACTGACCTGTAGGCACTGCAAGTGGCGCTGTTCTCCTTCAGTGGTGACAAAACTGCAGGCTGATCCTAGGTGGTATCCCTGAAGGGGTAGTGATGGACGTGGTGGGGCAACATGAAAGGAGCGGTCTCTCCTTGTGGCTGCTGGCTGCTGATAGTGGGCTTCCTCTTTGGACCATCCCGAGGCTTGAGTTGGTGAGCAGGATGTCACTGCTGATGGCTATACTGCAGACTATTGGTTTATCAGCTGGGGGAACCTCTTTGTAGGCCTCGGTCACCTGGAGATGGAATAGTATTTTAACTCCACAGGGTTTGAATCTTTCAGGACCCCCCTGCAAAATAAAGTTGTCTCAGTAAATACTCAGGCCTATCTAGGCTTGGTCATTCACTGGATACTTTATGAAAGAAAAAGCATAGCAAGAAAGTAAGAGAGCAAGAACCCATAAACACCTGCCTGACCACTGTTTCTACTAAATTTGAGTCAAGCTAAACATAGTAGAGTGTAGTACCTAATACTTTCTTTTCATGTACAAAAAATGTACTTCTACAGTTAGTATCTGAATATAAAACGTACGTAAACGTAAACGTAAAACGTAATTAAATTACATTAAATTACATATGTGTTTGTGATTCATCATCATAGACCTTAGCACTAGCTGAACCCCCAAGAACGTTAACTGGGTTACAACAGCATAGTAGCGTAGCCTAGCATAAAGTAAATAGACAGTAAACGTTAACAAAGTCCAGAGGGCCAGAGGGGACTGGCACTCACTGAGTGGTTAGTGGTGTTCGTTGATGTTCCAAAACAAGTAGCGTAGCGAAATACAGTTTCTGTCGTCTTTTTGGCCTTTTGTAAAATCCCATTGATTTCTGTTGGAAGACTCATTGCACGTTGATATTACTGCGACACCGTCTATGCTTCAGGTTCAAATATTGAGCGGAAGTTTATACGCGGTTGTGAGGTGTCTGAATAAATAGTTCCACAATAGGCCTAGCAAATAAGACGGCTGGATATATTGCGCCGATATATTTGCTTTTAATCATCAACGAACACCACTAACCACTCGGTGAGTTGCACAGTTTTGAAAACGAACGTTAAGGGTTGTTTTAGGACATGTTTGAGTAGCCTACTACAGTATGCCCATTGCCAGCCACCCTGAGAAGTCAAAGGCGATTCAAAACGAGTCAGAAAAGTTGAGACAGGACCGACGATTTCTCATGCCCATTGCACAAAATACCATGTGACATATTGAACATACACAAGGGGTGCATAATCTTTTGATATCTTTTTCTTTTCTAGTTCAAGGTGTCTGGAGTGTACACACATGTAACCTCTGTTGACAGCTGAACAGAGTCTGACACTTAATGAAATGTAAAGGAAAATATACAAAGATAGAAATCTCAGAGTCCTTTGAAGAATGTGGTTTTGGTTCAAGGACAACTATAATAAAGTAGACAGGTTATAGGTTCTTTGAAAGGGGCCATCTCTTGCCACACTGTAAAACCTGAACAATCCAACTAACTCAAAATATTTGAGGAAACTAATGGCCTTCATTTCTATTTATTTACCCAATCAATTTTAGCTAAAAACAAATATTTTATTTGAGTACCAGTGATATCTACAGGTGTACTAACCAATGTCATTCACTGAGTTCACATTGACTAACTCAGTTTCACATTGAGAGCACAGAGAAATTATGTAAACAGTATCTCTTTAATGGACCAGTATTTACCAGCATTCACCAACATTAGACTGCATCCACCCACCAGCATATGTCAAAACTGACTATGAAGTTTCCAAAGTACAATCCAAAATCCAGAGTCAAGGTTCAAAATCCAAAAACAAGTCAAATGCAGGAGGATGGATACAGGCAAACAAATCCAAATCACAGGTCCGAGGGCAGGGTCAGGGATAACAGGTGTGGTCAAACAGGTAACTGGAAAATACAATATTGGCACTTTTGGCACAGGTCTCGTAAAATGCAATACCTCACAATGAGGCAAAGAATGAAGAGTAATGTCAAAACATGCCGCTGATGGGCAAACCAGCAAGAGGTGTTTAGAACTCTGGTGAAACAGGACAAGGCGTGACCTGAATGGAGGATTGGGTGTGATCAGGTGTTGCCATTGCAGAGTGACAATGGGAGGAATGTTGTGTGTTCAAATTTTTTCCGTTTTCCGTTAGCCTTGAGTTTTCGCCGAAGGTTTGCAATCATTCTCACAGTCTGTGGTGGTACTGTAGTTCTCCTTTAACATACAGTGGAACTGGACGTGAGTTTAAAGGCAACAGTGCAATTACCGTGACAATGGAAGAATGTTAACACCAAAATTCAAATTTAACTGTTCAAAGAAAACATGTTCACTACGAACTTTCGCCAATGTTTGCCAAATTTGAACGCACCTATGCTGCAAATACAGTACAAGTGATATATGATATAGTTTTCCAAATATTAAGAATATCTCATATTAAAATAATAATAATGTAATGATGTTTACTGCATCATTTTCAAAGAAATGGATCTATAATATCTCTGAATGTTGAGGCACTCCAGATTAGCCAATTTGTCATGAAAATCACTTTGTAAGAGTCTAGACTTGCAAATGGGTTTTGCTGCAAGGATAGCATGGCATTAATGTCTGATATTAAAGAGTTTTAATTAGGACTATTGACTTGAAAAAGTGGTACTACTCCAGATGTGATACTGATTAATGCATTGGAAGTTCGCTGTCATCAACCAAATGAACTTCATTTTCAGTAATTTATAAGAGAAATGTCATTAAGTTTTCTGTGTATTTTGTTGTGGTATTCTTTACTCATGTGTACATGGTACTCTGCCCATATGCCCTGAACACAGACTGCCTATTTTGTATATTTTGTAAATTTGTGAAGTTTTCTCTTAGAGCCAGCCTGTGGAGAAAGGGTGATATGTCAACTCCAAATGGCTTGTAAGGTTATGCTGTGGATACAGGGTAAATATATTCTGTTGTATTGATTTTACAAGTGTGCATCTTTTTTCATGTCCCAGTTATAAAAGTTCTACAGTTCTTTTAAAACTCCCTCACCCCTTGCAGAAAGATGCCGTATGAATCACAATTATTTACTCAAAAGTTAATGAGTAGGCTATAAAACCAGTATGCGTGCCCATTGCCAAAATTGATCCTTTCCATACTATTTCCATGTCCTCAACTGAGTCACGCTCAGCCACTGGGTAGGTAGTCAGGACGTAACAGAATAATTGCATTTCCTCATGCACATACATGGTTGTTTCAAGGTTCTGACTGATTCATATTCATGCCAAATGTGTTGAATTAGCCTTATATTCAGTTACTAAAAAGAGGAATGTTTAAATAAGAAAAATGATAATTTTCATCAGGACCTGGGTTTTGTTTACCCTCTGGCCATTCGATAAGCTGATTTACATGCTGGCCATGACACACCTTGCCTGGGCCACATTGCCATTTCACAGGTGTAAGCTGCTCAAACGTCAACCATGACACATCAATATCCTTTGTTGTCTTTTTTTTCTCTTATGAATTGGTGCTATTTTGCGGCAGCGGTAACAGGTGGTGAATGTGGTTTTAAAAGAGGTGAGAGCTTACAACCAAGCTGTTAAATGTGATGTCCCTACAGGAGTGAAAGCAAATGCTGCATTTGAGGTTGACAGAAATGCCATACCGGGGAGATAATCCTGTTTAGAATCTAAAGCCACACCTAGGAAGTAACCATTTGAAATGGTTCCTCTTTAGCTAGTCAAAGATTAGAGGAAAATAGTAAAAAGTGTTCTATTTGTTTTGACTATAGACCATATGTTGGATTAAGCTGTGTATGTTGATGTATAGTCTTTATGAAGAACATGTCTTCCAAGATGGAAGGTAAACATTACAAAGTAGGCTTTTAGCCCAAAACTATTCTCACATTTGGAACATGTTTGACGTCTACAAAAGAATTTCACCATCCCCAAGATTTGAATCTCTTTTTTACCAGGATGAAACATACACTGAACTCCCAAATCCTGATATTACACCTTAACATCTTTCAAAATGTCATGACCACAGGTGTTTTATATTCATGTACTAAGCGGATTATCTCTCTGTCATGACACTCATTTCAACACTGCTGCTGAGTGAATGAGAGAAAACAAGATGAGGCGACCATCTTGCTTTCCCAGCCAGCGTATGAATCACCAGAATAACCTCTATGAACATGCATTAATGCCAATCATTTTGCTGTTTACCACTTTGTGATTCCTTAATTATTCAGCCCAAATTGAAATTCCGATACTGTTCCCTGCTTGTGTAATTGCACTGGGTGAAAGGCTTTCTATAGCTGAGAATATAATCCTTTCAACTGACTTAATCTGCTCTGGGAATTCTCGTTTTCCTTTTTGATCTACACGGTAATAATGGTTGGAGAGACTGCCCTCCCTGCCAAATGCAGAATCACAGGTAATCCTTCAGATGTGCTGTCACACCAAAGATCAATTGACTTTATTTCCTTTAAATAATTGAGTGAATGTATATTTGCGGAGCCTTGGTCTCATTAGGCTGATAATTCTATTAATGTTTGTCATGTAAAAGCATGTCTGCTGTCATATGTTTTATTTCACATGAGATATCATGCTTTCTCTTTGCATCATATCATTTAATACAGTATATCTGGTAGATCATGCCCAGATTATAAAATATAAGATTACTTGAGGATAACACATGAAAAGAGGCTGCTGAAATGGCCCATTTTGCGTTGGCCCTGATACAGCAGGAGGCCTCCTGCAAGCCTCCAGCGTGTGTAAGCGTATAGTTTGTACCTCAATTCATGTTCTTTCTTTAACATATTTTGAACCTTTTTGCCTTTATATGTATAGGATGTCAAGACTGACAGCAAACAAGTTAGACAGTGAGTTAGGAAATGACTATCAGTCAGAATCCAGTCTGTGGACTCTTATATTGTCGGGACTCCCCATACGCCACAGCTCCCCCACAATGTGTAGTCCTGATCAAACTGTTTTTTTGTAGAGCCATTACACAAGGCATTACTCCACAGCAAGTATAACACATCACAAGTAATCAATAATAAATCATGTGTATTTTGATGTGTCTATGCAAAGATGTAAGCCATTTTGAAATGTTTTTAGTGAACTCCTGAGGCATTCAGTATATCAAAAGTATGGCACAACTATGTGCATTGTGGCCATAGTGTGAAAAAACATCCATTTTACCTGCTAGTAGGGTCATACTGTAATTACAATTTAGCAAATACTTAGATGACATTTGATGTAGACTTCATAAGATATTCATGAAATATTTACAAAGGCTGGAGAGATTACAGTAAATGAATGGTATCCAGGTTACACAAATAGGGGTCAGCTGAAAATTTGCCTCCAATATTTCATAAAGGATAGAATTTAATCTGTCCAGCCTTTGTAAATATTTAATGAATATCTTATGAAGTCTACATCGAATGTCACTTTACTATACAAGTTGTTAAGTATTCGTAATCACTTAGTTTAACACTGGGAGGTAAACTAGCCTACATTCAGCTGACTCGTATTTGTGTAACCTGGAATGGTTGGACATTCCCAGTAGCAAAAAATGAAAAATCATCTGCAAAGGTTACATCATAAAAACTATGGCAAGCCAATTGAGCATTTATTCAGATATCTTGATATCAGGCAAAATTGTCATGTACATGCAAGCCATTTCTGTCCACTAGTTAACTAGTGAGCCATTATAAAAAACAAATACAATTTTATGAAACAGAAATGATTTGCCTGACCATGTTCTGTCTTTTTGGCACTGGACTAACCCATTGACTCTGATGTGACGTGATCAGGCAAGAGGTTTGGAAAATTGCTTTGTTGGACTTTTATTTTGACAAGTTGTCGTTGTTCTGTCTTCCACATTCATGAAAGGTTTGGTATGAATGTTGAGTCATGTCTCATGAAACAGTCATGAATGCTTTATGTACTGTTTATGACAGCTGCTATGAATGTGTTATGAACTTACCCGTCAACTAAAGTGTTACCATAAGTACTACTAAGATTAACTATGGAGATGTTGTCTCTAGATCCTCACCTACTCATAATCTATTGACTTGTTCTATGGCTATAGATAGGCTACTGTGTTTAACTATGATCAGATATGTCCGATATATGATCTGTCTTTTGAAGTATTGATTTTATTTGGACATACAGTAGTACCTGATGAGTAATAGTCCAAATTATTGTGACAGTGATTTTAAACAGCAACAAGTCAACTTCTAAGGTCACAGCAATAGTGTAAATCAAAGTGACTGACAATGACATGGCCGCGAGACAACACCATTATTACAGTCTACTCAGTATTCTGCAGAGTTTTCCATTAGCCTATACCATGATGCAAATGGAATTATCTTTACCTTTATCAACTGCCAGTTGTTCATGGACTGGCTGCCTGAATACAACTGACTGACAAACTTTCTCCAATTCTTTCCAGAGTGTAATCATTATTACAAAAAGTGCTCACTAATATATACAATGGCTAAGTCCAGGCTTAAGCTTAAACCTAAGCCCAGAAATGTCACACTGACAGAACAAACATAAAAGAGTAAAGTTGAGGTCAACAAGGCTTGGCCAACACCATCTCTGGGGTGCCGCCAATGTCAAGCACAGGACAGTCCCTTATTGCTCTCTCAAGCGTAAGCTTTGATGAATTAGTCGGCTTGAGGTGCAGACTAAAGGCCTACCAGTCAAATATCAAAACTTGAAAGGAGTTTAAAAAGAGTTTGGATACCCAATGTGATATGACTGTTCAATGGTGATTTTGTTCTTTTTGGGAAATGTATTGATATAAAAAAGAGAAGTTATATGCCATCGATATCAACAGTATATTCAGGCATTTTGCATCACATCTGAAAAGCCAAGATACAAAACCATGACTGAACATATTTTTACCCTGTAACTATGAAGAAGTGGTTGTGGTGGTGGTGAAGGGGTAGGGTGAATTGGCACTGGAACAAGAAATTAAGAAATACTCTTTCACACAAATTCCACACTGCTTTAGGTATCCATAAACATTTATTTTCCAACCAAGAGACACCATGCTTGTGTATCATACCACTTCATAAGTGTCTCTTGGCTTGTTTTTGTTTAAGGAAAACATGAGAATGCCTACACTGAATCAGTCCTGGATCCATGTGTGTAGGACGTTTTACATGAGCCCTCCAATATGTGTCAGGACTTTGGCCAGAGACTTAGCTTTAGCCTGTTTTTTCTGTTAGCTTAAATCTAGGGCTGAACGGATTCATCGAGTTACTCGAATAACTTGATTACAAAAAATACTTGAGGCTGACCTGTTGTTCAGGAAGCACACCACTAGCGCGTGAATCGTGAAACATTCTGAATTTAGCTGGCGCCATGGCGGAGTCAAGATGTCCATAAATGGCAGAGAATGTCTAAAGTTTTCAAGTAAAGTTTTGTGATCATTATATACTCAAAAAGGAAAAGAACAAGCATCTGAACCGAAAACATCCACTCCATGCTGTTTCACCAAGCGTCAATAAAGTAGGCCATCTATCAATCTATCTAGCCTATCTATCATCTATGTAGCCTATAGCCTACATTGGTGTTGGCTGATTTTAATCACATAGTGTATTTGTAGCGATGTCGTGATATAATGTTTAGCTTTGATGTTTTTAACCCTTAGAACCCTAAGCTGTTTTTAGGGCATTTTCACTACCTTTATTTATAAGGGTTTATTCTGGTCATTGTAAGTGCCACACACACATATTATATATGTTTTTTTTCAGCAGAGTCTAGGCTATACAGATCTGCCATCATTTCATGTATTAGTACAAGCATTGATTTTATTTTGAATTAAAACATAAAAAGCTTATTATAAAAATTCTTATATTTCGACATGTATCTCACCACAGCAAGCTCATAGCTCTACATGCATTTCATGTGTGTGTAGGGCAGACTGTCCTGAAACGGGCAATATAATTGCCCGAGGGATACTCTGGGGCTGAGCAATTTACAGAAATATGTGGTGTGTGATTTACAGAAATAAATGCCATTTTTTTATTTAGTGATTTAAATGACCTTTCTGCGCTCCATATCTGTGACACAAACTGATCTGACCTGATTTGACCCGAGGTTGCGTTAGCCAGCGTGCTATGGTGTATGCACTCATAATGATTCTCAACTTTTTACTGGATTGCCATGAACAAAGTAAAGGCAAACAAGCTGTTTCTTTGTTAAACAAATTGGGATGCAATGTGAGCCTTGAATTGGATGCCATGCAGGAATTTGCTAGGATCTCAAAACCGGATTATGAACATGCTATAGAGAAACACACGATAGCGTTGGATTATGCTTTGCCACAAAAACAGACAAAAACGTGGGGTAAGTCCAGCAATATGAAATTATTATTTTGCTGTCACTTCGTTTGTTTTATAACCCAGAAGGATGTACTTGGTATCAAATGATAGCTCTGAGTCTCCTCTTTCATCTGGCATGCGTGCCATATCTATGCGATCACGGGTCCGCGAGTAATTCAAACGAGAGTAATGGGTGTGCAGCGTTTCATCTCGCTGCGATGAACAGATCCGGAGCAATTTAACAGAGAAGAAAGGGCGTCAATCGGTTTCTAAGGGTTAAGTAGTAAACTTATTCACGTTCAATTGCAAGACAGTATGCCTAAAAAAGAACCCCTTATACACACATGCATGCACCCTCATCTTCCCTCACGCACCGCACGCGTGCACACCATAGACTGTGAACACATACACACACACAGGTTGCTAGGTTACCATAGCAAATAGGCTCACCCCAGAAATTATTTTTTAGTAGCCTAATAGTAAAATGATTTGTTAGTAGCCAATGGTAAATGCTGCAGGTGTAGAAATCTACATAAAAGACATTTACTTTGATGTCAGGTCTAGATTACAGCATGAAACTTGTTGTGCATATTAATACATTAAATTGCTTTCCCTCTTCTCCCTCCCAGCACTTCACAACATAGTATGGACAGCTTTGTTCGCCCAGCTAAGTCATGCACAAGAGGCTGCAATTTTACAGACAGTATTTTGAACATTATTTAATTGTTGGTACTGGCACTTAAACACTAAATGGGTTAATTGCAATAAATGGGCTTAGTTTTGTAGCCTGATGTTGGAGTTAGAATAAATACTTCTGTGCCAATTGCTTGATCATTTTACAGCCATGTCATTTTCGTTATGCATTATTTGTTTTGGTTGTTTAAAAATGCAAAAAAATCAGATTAATCGATTAATATCCGATTAATCGATTAATCGATCGATAAAGTGCTAGATTAATCGGTTACAAAAATAATCGATAGCTGCAGCCCTACTTAAATCCTGCAGATTCACAACCTAAACTCATGAATAGAATATAGTTTGCAGGACGAGACACTGTAGGAATATCAATCGTCTTGAAGGTCCGGCCTTTCTCTCTGACAAGGGCCTGATTGGCTCTCCTGGGACTGGCAGGAGTGGTGCCTGCCTTCGACTGGCTCGAGATTGTTCAGCCCTGAGCAGTGGATCTGAGCCATTGGGGAGGGGGGTTCACAAAGTCAGGAGTCACTTCAATTTGACTCCAAAATGGCTTTATGTTGATTGACTTTAATGCATATTGATTTGTTATTTATGCATATATTCTATATCTCTGTATGCAAAAGCCTCTTAACTGAGGTAGCTGTGGTTAGAAGCCACAGATGCACGTCATTTATTATATTTGCCCTCAAAACAAACACAAAGACTGCAGCTGATTTGTCTTTTGTCATTGGGTATCTATGCATCACTCGGTTAGCATGGTGTGTGTTTGTCTTTAGTATGCTCAGTTGTAAATTACAACATTTCGGGGTAGAACAAGTCTGTGATCAGTTAGTAACACGAATGTAGATGATTAAGGTGGGAAAAAGTGAGTTCTGGTTACAAGCCAAAGAACATGAGCTCCCTAGTCCCTCAGTTGAACTTCCAAACACTAGATATAGGCCTATTGAATGCAGTATGATTTTAACTGGTGTTTGCAAGATCTCAGAGGATTTGTGCTAAAATGAAGAAACAAAAAGAGGAATATCATTTCAAACTAGAAAATGTAATTACTTGTGCATGAAAATAAACATAATGTATAATGCAAAACAAACTTTTATTTGGAAACAGTTGGCATGAGTCATAGTTGATAACAACTGACAGTTGAAATGGCTGAACAGTTAAATAGTTGAGTAGTTTAAATTGTTAAATTATTTAATAGTGAATTATTGTAGTGAGGACATTTATTTTGAAACAGTTGTGGGCAGAGGAAATAGTTGAACAGGATCTGTAGTCTTAAGAGAGCCAGATTGTATGCTTAAAGCCTGAGACAGAGTAGCCTATATAGTTTAAAAGTTAAATGGTGATAGTGTAATGGATGTTGATAGACAGAAAGTTGAATGGATGTTGATTGTTTAATGATTGGCAGATTGTTTAATGGATGTTCATGGATAGTTTAATGGGTGGATGAGTGAATGGTTTGAAGAGGATGAATGGATAGAAAGTTGGATGGAATGTGCCTTATATCCTTGTAGAATGAAGAGACAGAGAGAGTTGGCCTAGTTGAGCAGAAAGCAGTGGATACAGGTGCAATCAGTTTAACTGGCTCTTTGATGGGGCCTAGTTGAGCAGCTGGAAGTTGATACAGGTACAAATCAAGTTAATGAGCCCATTGTGATGTCATAGTGCCAATGCAAAGTCTATGGGGAAAAATAAGCTTGTTTTTTGTTAATATCTCAAAAAGAATAAAGTTTACAAAAGTGTCCTTTTCAAGACCTACGTTACAAAGTGTAAACGAAGTTTCTACGCTAAACCAAAGTCCTTTTAGGCAAGTTCCTCCACTCGGCGGCCATATTGCAACGCTTTTTGGGCACTCATCGGGTATCCTATTCGGCAGAAATGCGCGTGCGCAAGGCTTCACGACACCAATCTTGCTTCAGCAGCGAGTTCACAACACATGATTGGCACGATGTCTTCACAACACACCATATGATTGGCTCAATGTATTGTATGTCGACGTTTTGCCGAGGATGGGGTGGGAAATGTGTAGAAATGGCCATATTGGCGTTACAATCTAACCCCATGCATTTCTATGAAGGATTTTTTGAGTGCTGTGTCTCCACATTAGAAAGTCTCTGGCTAAACGGATGAAGCTGAAGCTGACGCAGAAATTTGGTGGGAAGAATATTAAGAAGAAGAAGACTTCGGATAACAGAACAATGCATTTTCATGCACTGTAATTACTTGACTATGATGGATGATGACTTGTTCACTGACACAACTCACTCTAAACCTAACCTGTCTGATTCTCAATGTACAGTATGTGTACATTCTATTCCTTTCTGTAGAGGCTCTTTGCAAGGTCTTGCTACTTGTGTGTTTCTGGCCCAGCCGTTGTTACTTGTCGTGCTGGTGCTATTTTTAGGATTTTGACCACCACACCATTTTTCTGGATTACTATTATAGGATTACCTTTTTGAGTCCTACTTCCTGGGAATTATCTCATAATTCTACTCCTGGCCACAGATACTGCTTAGTTTGGACTTCTTGAGATTTCCTCTGTTGTGCCTGTCTGTCCTGCTTGTTTTCTACATATCTGAGGTTAGTGTATGTTTGTGTTTTTGTTTTTAACAACTTCAGGATATCAATTCATAACAAGAATCTCCTGTTTGTGTTATATTCCTGTTATTTTATCAATAACTGACATTTTATTTTTGGTTTGAACACTTATTTTATTTTGTTATGTTGTTTACATTAGTTCAGTTGCAAGATCGAAGCGACTACCAAACAGCTGGGGGGTTGCTTGAGTTTGAGGGCAGAGATGCAGATTTTAATCATGTTTCAATTGCTCCTGGTGATTGTTCCTTGTCCAAGGTGTCAGCCTTTGATCTGTGCTCTGAGAAAGATAATCTTTTGAAAGAGCTGTCACTATGTGATATCGTATTGTCAAATACAGCATCTGGCTCAGTTGTGTCATGGAGCGTCATCACGATATCATAAGCAGCATGTTGTTTGCTAATGCTCATGAAATAAAATGCCACAGCTAACAGAACTACTGGCTCTATTCTAGCATCAATTGCACATTGGCAGGCTCTGCTTGAAAAAGGCTAAGAACCAAGTGGATGTTGACAAAAATCATACATGATTAGATACTTAGGTTTTTAAAATGCATTTCTCAGATGCATTTGGAGAGAAGACACACCCACTTTTTTTTGGTTTTGCTTCTGTGCTCTGAGCTGTCTATATTTGTATCTTGTATTTGTGCGTAATGTTGAAAATGAACTGAACAAAGAATAGGTCATGGGATAGGTCATGCTCATGTTTCAGCTGGCCAGTGTCAACTGAAATATGTATTTTACTGATGGAAAAATGTATGGACAACTCACAGGAGGACACAGAATCAAATAATCTTTAAACTAATGGTTCATGTTCTGGTTCAATCAGTGATACAGGAATAAGCTTCATCCTCCGCAAGTCCATACTATAAATGTGCAGACAGATCGGAGAGATGTCCTGAAACTTAATCTTGTGTGGTTGCCTTGAACTAAACACGCCTGATGACAGAACAGAAAATGGACAACAGGAGGACCCCAGAGGAGAATAGGATGCTTTTGGAATCGTGTTCTATAATGGCTTTCTCAAGGAAAAGCTCAGAGCATAACCTTGAAAGCTCACAGAGGATCTCAAGGTTGTCTGAATGAGAAGGATTGTCAAAAAGCAGCATCAGACACTGTTATCCCACTGGACATTTTCTAAGAAGAAGGAAGTTGGCACTAAATGGCATAGTTATTAAAGGCTTTACACACAATTCCGGAAGGGATTGTGATTTCTGCAGGACAGTGCTCACTGATGTTGATTGTTGATGATGGATTAGTGAAATGCCAGTTTGCCATTGATTAATTTATATTAAAAAAAATATCTGTCCAATTAAGGTTAAAGTCACACTTTGCATTCTATCTTCAAACTAAGGAGTGATCTTATTAAAACGACAATTTACTTTTTAATTCTGTATTAATTATAAAGCCCATTTTTATTTAGGTTATTTATGCATTGGTTTTACTTTTTTTTTCTATTTTTTTTAAAGAACATTCATAAAAACATACATGTACTTTGACAGTTTTTTCATTATTATTTTTTGTTTTGGTTGATCTTTCATTTGTAGAATTGTCCACGTTTACTCTCAGTAGAGATAACTCGAGGATTATATGCTTGCTCTTTTTTTTAGACACATCGATTATAGATATGAGCAGCGGCTGTAGACGTGCCTCAGACATGGGCAGAGTAGATGACTTAGCTGCTAAGCCTACACTGAGAAAAGTTTTATGCACTCTTGCACTTTCAAAAACAAAGGTGTTTAGCAAAGGGTGAGGAACAGTGCATCTGTTGAACTAAAATCGCAAAAGTAAACAGAATATTTATAAACAAAGTTTTATAAAGCAGCTGCTGTTTAGTCTGCTGAACAGTCTTCCCTAAACGTTTGACCTGCTGTTGATTGGTTTGGCTTTTCCCACACAGGTTATCAGTCTTTTATAGACATTGACCTTTAGTGTAATTATCAGATTCATGTTGATGGTAGATGATTATATGAAAGACAGATAATCATACGTTAGCGCAGTGGCGGTAGATGTATTTGATAGGATGACACAATACTGATTCACAAGACTTTGCTTGATGTCCACCACTGGTTCACCAGCATTAATTTCTATGGCTTCATCTTTGTGATTTGCAGGAGAGGACTTTGATGTTTTATACATGCCATGGATATTTTCAAGATATATCTTAGCCCAAGGTCCTTGAAGTCTTTAGAACCTCGAAGACACTTTAGATGTCTCGTGGGATTTTGGAAAAAAAAAGTCACTCATGTTTTTTTCTGTATGGATCACCAATTTTTGAGCGGGCTTGGGTCTTTTTATAGCTTATAAAGACTGTTATTGTATATGTACACCAAGACATACCGGTATCTTTAATACAAATTTACTTTTTTTCTTTAATGTGTGTCCTACGCAATTGCTAAACAATATGGTCAAATTTTGAAAATCACTTGTTGTAACAGCATGTTTTCCATTTAATTGTCTTATGTAATTCCTGAAAACCTCCAGTGGACCAAGGAACCCAGGTGCAAATTTCCCATACCCCTACTAAAGCCGGCCTGCCATACTTCATGCTGTGTTTATACTGACAGTGAGACAGCATCTGAGTTACACCTGCATATACCACCTGATGTGAATGTACTATTCATAGGAGTGAGATGTTCTGTAATGAAGGTGCTATTTGGAATTGTTCTTCAGGCACAAAGTGAAAAAGACAAAAAAAGTCCAACTTTCCTGTACTGCTGGGTAGCACATGTAGAAGTGCCTTTTTCAGATGAAATTGATGATGGCACTGCCGGTCTGCTGCTAGTGTCCATAAAACAGGAGTGCAGTTTTTTTATGATCATGATGTCCTTGGAATTTTGTAGTTATGCTCCATCAAAACTTATTCTGGAAGATATGACAGCTGCACCATAACAGATTAACATACCGGATCAGCAGTAATGCAGGACTCATTTCACTCTCCAAGTATAAAGACATGATTCAGGCAGAGCTCATGGTTATAATTCCCCTAAAATCTAGTCTGATCTAAATGGGAATGTAATGTCAGAGGTTACATGTTTAAAGTACTCTCAGTGCATGACTTGCTTCTGCCGTCATATTAAATGTGTGCAAAAGATATATATTTCGGATAGGTCCTAATTGATTTTCCTTAATGTTCTCTGTTTTTTCTTCAAACTATCACAAATAATGATATGCAAATAACAAATACAACAATTTTACAATCATACATAATCTGTTGCTTGGTGTTTATTCATTATTTGGGCTATCATCATGGGACTTATCATGTAAATTGTTAACCTTTCCTTACCTCAGAGGTTTAGCTGTCAACCCTATGTCAGTTTCATTAATGCGTCTATCTCCTTGGACCAGTGCTACCAGAAAGGGAGTATTTTTAATACACTATTGCTGGGTTACAATATCCTTCACCTTATCAGGCAAACATGAGAAAGAATATCCCTATATCTGAATGTTGACATAACTTGAGAGATTATTAAGCATCTCTCATATTTTCATAGATATACAGTAGATACATGAACATGGCCTCTTTTCATTTTCTCTTGAGATCAATATGTGTAAACAAATAGAAAAACTTAACTTCGGTTTACGTGGTGTGAGAAAGTATTGCAAAACTCAATTACAGAACAAGTATTACTCTTGAGAACAAATTCACTTGAGTGGAAGTTTTGGATTAGGGGCTAATTACATAGTAAATATTCACTCCGATGTAGGCTTGTTGATAATTACTGGCACGCATAAGGGCATTTCAAAGGCTATCCTTTTAAAAGGTAAGACTGGCTAGTAAGTGCTGATTGGGCTTTTTCACCATGTAAGCCAATGGGTGTGAAAATATAAACTTTGGATACCTAGCTGCTGTGCTGATTGGTTGTTTCAGAGGAACTGACAACTAAAAATGACTTGGTAGCTATGCTTGTTTATTGTTGCTACAGAAATCCACATCTCTGTATTCTATTCCCAAATTTGGCATACATTCACAAGTATTCTGTTCCTTTACTGGAACTACTGTTTTGGTGTATATACCGCTAATCATGTTTTTCTTTGCATAACTTTTTCCCTGTCTGCCATCTGCTGTAGACATCTTACCTCATTAATGTACAAGGAGAAATAGTGTGTGGAAGTTAAGGACTTGAACAAAGCAGAACTGAAAGATGTCATTACTCTTGGAACTATTTGTCCTGACTTGACAAACTAATTCAACACACTGGCATTTTTATTTAGTGACTTCTTTGCATGGTCATTTTTGATTCTCAGAAGAGATTGGAAAGCACTTCAAAGACACAGGCCGGACATGGGCTCAGTGGTTGCCATGGCAGTTGGGAGTTGGAAGATCATTAGCATCTCTCGGAGGTAAGGAGTGAATTCTGTTTCTATGAGCAGGGTTTGAATCTGTGGCTGTACATCCCATTGGAGAATTAACAACGTGCCTGTACAATACTATCATCATATTTGTTATCATGTTACATGATAAACCCTGGTCCAGAGGAGGGTCCAGCTAAGCAGAAGACATGAAGAAGAATCATTAAAGGTGCTCTGAGCAATGTTACGCGGTTTCTAAGCTAAAACATGTTTTTGTCACATAGAGCAAACATCACCTCACCATCCGCTAGCTGCCTGTGCCCCGAATACACTGTAAAAAAAAAAAAAAAGCGGTCTCTAAGGACAGCCCAGGCTCCAAAAACGGCAACAAAAACAACTTGGTCCAGCCTGGACCATAAAAACATAACAAACTCCTCCAGCCAATCACCAACGAGATGTCAATTTAGGAGAGTTTTAACTGAACAGGAGGGAGGGGGAGGGAGTAGCGAGCTAGCGCTCTTGTTTTGTTTGAACGTCAACATCACTTATAGCACCTTTAATTAAATCCTAGCCATCTCACTAAATCACTTGCCTTGTGTGACTGTACCAGACAGTTGATATACACTTTACTCAAAACTTTAGCACCATAGGTCAGTATAACCAGTGTAACGCCGTTGGCAAAGCTCAGGGATGGAGACGGAGACTGAAGGGGAAGTTTCACAGTTGGCTTGGAATTTATTTCCATATAAAGGTACATCTAAATAATGGACAGTGGGAGGTGTCCGAAAACAAATACACCCACGTATAACTAAATAAATAAATAAATAAATAATCACTCAATCGCTTTCTCTATATCACAACACAGCTTACTCTCAATCACTTCTCTTCAACTCTGACTAACTTAGTGTCAATCTAATTACCCTAGTAATGTATTTTTTTTCTTCCACTATATATTCAGCTCTTGCAAACTGACTATCAGAACAATCCTAACGTATCTCTCAGATAGGAGGTGGGAGATAGCACACGTCGAAATAGACAGATTAGATGGATGAGCACATGATTTGCTGATGGAGCAGATGCTTTTTTAATTGTTTTTGCTGAGTTTGGCAGACATATGGAGAACCTGACAGTTGAGAAATTAGATTTTGAAACTAATATCTATTTTTAAATCTAATAAACATTTTTAGAGAATTTTTGGGTAAATGGATTGATCGGTTGAATATTGTATATCCTGCCACTTTCTTCTACTATTTGTTTTGTTCTGAGCCTATTTTATTCTTATGATGAACTGTTCAATTTAAAGGTGTAGTTCATGATAGAGGTGGATTTTATCGTTCGTTCTCATGACACAGTTTGCGTCGTTCAGTTTGATGATTCGTTCTGAATCGTTCGTTCGTTCGTTTGTTCGTTCAGTCACATTTCCGGTACAACGTAGTTCAGCGGTGAATCATGGAATGCAGGTTCTCAGCTCCTCGTTTGTGCAAACGGTCAACAAAACACTGCAATTGTAGCGGCAAATATATAGCTGCAATTTCATGATTATGTGTACTTTTAGACAAAACAGCAGTAGCTAATGTGTTCATTCACCTTGACATTAAATTAACATAGTGAAGGTAAATAGAGTAGACTACGGCTAGATCAGCTAATTTATTTTTTAAAAATGTGTTCATTCATAAAGGAACAAAGACCCAGTAGGCTATGCCGACAAACATGTTTAAAGGCTTGGCTGAAAGATTATATTGATGAAAAGGTTTCAAGTCCCCATTTTGCCTAGGCTACAGAGCCATAATCACTCTGCTTCTAGCCAAGAACGAGTGTCTGACTTAACAAGAACGACAGACCTAAGTGAAACAGGTGGGGGGTCTTGGCGTGAGAACGAACGAACGAGACAGATTGAAGAGACATTTATTAACCTGGCATGACACAGAAAATACAAAGACAGCATGCATTTCCCATTAGACAGATATTTAAATGTAAATGGCAATATTGAAATGCAAAATGGAATTGTTAATGTAAACCATTATCGTTATTTTTTATCGTATGCTCTCCCACTAGTCTCACTAGCCCATTTGTTTTTTTTTCATGGAAACTGATTCTATTTTATGTAGATAGCCCACAATAGTTTACGACAGCTTTTAGACCGTACAGTGTATGCCCTTTTATTGCCAATACAGTACCTATATTAGTGAACAATGTATTAAACATCAACAGTGGTTATAATAAACTGTAAATGTAAGCTTTCAGAAAAAAAACACCACCCCTACCCCCACCATCACCAACATTGGGGTGAGAAGATTACTAAAATGGCATTCAGCTATAATCTCTCTTCTGTAATGAGAACAAATAAATCAGCTGAAGTAAATATATAAACATAGAAAATTAATTTGGCAGAACATACAGAGAGAGATTGGAATTTGTTGTGTACAAACCATCATTGGAACTGAATGTACCGCCAGTGAGCTGCCTTTGTGTTTATTGGAGTGTTAAAGTAGACGGTAATGACCATTGCACAACACCTTTGTCCTATGAAATGGACCAAATGACATAATTACAGTTACATAAAAAGTATTTATACCCCAAATAGCTATTTAATTTGCATTGTTAAGGCATACATGGGTAGGATTTTGTGTCCCTCTAGTTCTGCTTTTTTCTATCTTACTTTCTAACTTACTATGAACTTATACTGGTACACACACACACATACATGTAAACAGGATCTTCTCATTTGCGAAGAGAACAATTCACTCTAACATAGTTCATTTGTGAATAAACAATCCACTTTAACATAATGTAACAGAGTGCATGCATTTTAATTAGCCAACTTTGAGAGGCCTTGACTCTTAAATGATGAGGAGAAATAAAGACCAGAGAGTTATCATTAGAACAGGTGCTGTAATTCTTACTGACTATTTGTTATGACAATTTTAGCTAAGAGTTGCCAGAAGCTATAATTTTCCATGATTTCTACAGTGTGGTTATGCAATTTTGGATGAGACCATAAGAACGCTCTCCTTCTCTCTCTCTCTCTCTCTCTCTCTCTCTCTCTCTCTCTCTCTCTCCCTCTCTGTCTGTCTCTCTCTGTCTCTCTCTCTCTCTCGCTCTCTCTCCGTGTGTGTGTGTGAGTGTGTTGTTTCTGTGCCAACTAATGATTGCTTCCAGACTAGTGATTAAAACAAACATAGATGCTGTTGCCTTAGATGAGCTTTTCCATACAGAGATTGTTTTTGCATCTTTGGTGCTAAAGCATCTTTGTGGAGGGTACTCCTGCACAGGGATATTTACACTATGCCCCCCCCCCCTGTATCTGGCAATAACAAAAGCCATGCTGAAAGACTTGGCCATGAAAATCTGAACTAGCCCCTGAACACAACCTGAACAGAACAGACAGAAGGTCAGTGTTTCTCCCCCACGCATCACTCTCTGGTCTGTGGTTTTCGTGTGTTTTTTGGAGCCTGAGTGAGTGTGAGAGAGAGAGAGAGAGAGAGAGCACAGAAAATGTCATTTCTTGAATAGTCCACCCCTATAGAACAGACACAGGAGGGTAATGGGGTCAGGGGGGAAAAGCAGCGTTTTGCAAACTTCTGTACAAAGGCTGCACTTCGTCCTTCACGCTTTCTCTTCGCTGGGACTCTGTGTGTTTATTCAGGAGCATCATGACCTTGATATTCTTTGAGCTTTTCCAAAGTAACGTTCCACCTTGAGTCCTGTATTTTGTTGGATTCAGTCGCTGATATTGTATATAGAAAGTAAATTGGAGTGTTGAGAGGGCCATTAGGGGTTCAAGCATTCCTTACAACACTTTGAATGTCAGGCAGTTTATGTTTATGCTTGTGAGTCATTACATTTATATTGTGGATAAGGATTACTCATAAATGGAGGATGAGAGCAGGTGATCCTCTTTGCTGCTGCCCTTCCAAGCCAAGCAGTATTATTGCCCAAGGGTGTTTAAAAGATTTAAATAAAACTGTAATTGCATTGTGGCATAAGCAGTTAAGTTCGACTTTTCACAGAACCTCTGAATAACATTTTTCTTATGCCTCGATTGCACCCTATTATGCACAGGGGGGTTTTCTGAAAATGGTTTACCGGGGTACAAAAAAATGTTGTCACACCGAAACGCTTAGACTGAGGATTCTTGAAGATAACAGAATGTCATTGAATTATCCAGCCAATGTGGTAATGACAAAGATCTAGAAGAAATTGAAACTGACAATTACTGAGTATATTTTTAATTGTAAAACTTTGCTGAATCACATCCCTCAGCCTCTCCTGTGTTTACACCAACATTACACTGTTGCTACAGTATATTTGTCACATTACACTGTTGCTATATTTTCACATTTGTGAAATATTAATGCTTCCATTTTTGGCGCCTGGGACTTTGAGCATAACAAAGATGTGAACAACCTCCCTGACAGAGGCTGAGGTTCCATTGTGCATCGTCAACCTCTTGGGCTTGGCTCTTGTGCCCTTTATCTCCTGAGGACGGCAAATTAACTCTGACAAAAAGAGTGTGTTGTTAATAAAACATGCCCCCTCCCACTCTAAACAAGGATGCTTAGGCACTTATGTAAGCCTCTTTGCCAGAGGGCTACATATGAGGCATGAAGTTGCATCACATGAGTGCTGTGTATGTGGCCATGGCCCTGGATAAAAAAAAAAAAAATAATAAAAAAAAAACAAAAACAATAATAAAAAAAAAAACGTATTATCCCATCAGCTATGAGCTTCCGCTGAACAAATCTGTATCAGTCAGCTATTTCCGCAAATAATTCTTCCAGGCATTTTACTCACAATGAAGCAAGGATTGTGGAATAGACACACAGTCCAGCTGAATGGCACAACTGCCCATAACATGTATAATTTATAATTAATCTAAGTAAATACAATAAATAAATAAAAAATAAGAAAATACACCTTACTTACACAAGCACCTTCAGGTTTTGCATTCTTTGCTTGTGCCTCCCAGATGACTTATTCATTCTTTCTGGAATCAAGAAGACTTTTCCTATTATCTCGCTAACACACTGAGATAGACAACTAGTCCTCTCAGGTGGAGGGATGTTTTGCAAAACACTCAGTGCCAGCTCTGTTTGTGGTCCGTGTATTGATTTTCGCTGGGTGCTTGATACTCCTCAGTCTGGGTTTGTGTCTCATTAACTGACTCAGAAGACTGAAGTCAGAAGTAGCTGGATAGTGGCTGACAAAGTGAACTCACCTACTACATGACAAGAATGCCCAATACATTAATACTGAGAGACAAGCAAGACTGTGGAGGAACAAAAAACGAAATAGAAAATGCAGTATATGAAGAATGTACAGAAAGATGAATTAGGTCATTGCACTAATAGCTGCATTCATTTTTTCTTAGCTGATAATAATAAACTTTCCAGTGTAAGTGCCTTGTACTGCAGCAGGGGAGTTTTGAACATTCTAACAAAAGATTATCTTCCGCAACAATGTGGGGTATTAAAGGACCAGTATGTAGAAAATAATGGAAAATAAGTTGTAACCATTCCAAAAATTATTACCATATGTCGTCAGAGAGTAAGGAAACACAATGAATTGAAGTAATGGCTTATTTGACAACATTACTATAACCCGTAAAACCAGTGAAAAAAATGAATTACGGGGCGGAATCTCTTGGAATTTTCGTTTATGTTTTGACAATTAATTCTAGAATAGCGTATTAATAATGGGCTGGCGCGTTCCCCCATTTGGGTTGCCAAATTAGCAAAGGCCAACTGTCAACAGCTGTCAGTTGTAGTCATGAACGAGTAGCCTACGAGAGGCAGGCAAATTTCCAAAATTAAAACAAGAAACCAAATAAGTGGACATCGGAGGAGCTTTCTGAGATGGCGACATCTCATTAAATGAAGAATATAAAGTCTGACGCAGAGCTGGCCATATTTCTCCACGACAGGTAGCCTAGGCTAAACTTCTGCATCGCTAACTTCAGCTAAATATGTTGCGTTGGTTAGAGAGGTATTTTTTGTTTTCACTGTTTCCGTAATGTGTAGCTGGGTCATGGTTGGAGAAAAGTTTAAGCAGCTGCAGGTCAACTAACGTTAACTAAGTCTGCATTACATCTGGCAACCCAGAAGAGGCTCACGTCTAGGTAGTCTTGAGAAATTCCTTTGAAATTCCATGTTGAATTCAGTAAACCCAGATATTCTATGGAATGTTCATTTTCCAACATTTGAAGCTACATTTCTGGTGTGACGGTACCGGCTGAAGGGTTAAATGAGAAAATATGATCATCTGTCATTACACATGCTATTAGTGGTAGGAATGAAGATAGATGTTTGATTTTAGTTCTGTAAATGTCAAGTATGTTTCCTCTACATTCAATTAGTAAAGGATGGCACAAAATGCTCTTCAAGATGAGAATTGAAGGCCGAGAGATCAGAGAAAGAAGAGAGAGTGACCACCAGCCAGTCGTAGATCAGAAGAATGGGCCTTAATCTCCAAGAGCAACCCTTTATCCCAAAGACTGAATATGCATGACCCTCCTAACTGGCCTGAAGATCATTGGTTGGTTGGAGTGAAAACATAGATGTGAGGTTCACGTACAGACTACAGTGCCGTTCTTAGTCTTTAACTATGCACAGATATATTAGATGATAATAGAACCATGATCAGACTGCTGCCCACACTATTAATTCAAGACCAATCATGAATGTGTCATATTCACATCATACATTTACAGAGATTTCAGAAGTCACCATCAAACCAGTTTCTAACACTTGGCATCTTAGTGGTGAGGAATGTTCTTTGTTTGAGATGGGTGGTGGCCATTTGTCTGCTTTGGTCCAAAATCCTGGCCTTACAAATTCAATTAAATTGCAGAATGAGCAGTCATCAACACCCACTGAAAGCCCCGTTTTGCAGGTAGCCTATTGCATTGCATACAATTAGGCTTTCTCTGAACTACATTTTCCAAAGGCCAGCTTTCGTGCTTGTGCCACAACTTCAGAACGGCTTGACGTAGGCTACATGCTTCAAATTTGGAGTGAACATTTGTAAGGACTACTCAATGATGAAGTCAAATGTCAAGGTCAAACCCACCTTGAGTGTGGTATCTCAGGAACGCCAGACACACAAGGTATTTTGGTAAGGTTTGTATAAACTCAAAGATTAAGCGATTCAATGTTCTTATTTTTCAGGAATCTCCCCACCAACATTAAGCCAGCAGCTTTCCATATTGTAATTCCTCTGGCATTACACTTCTAGTTGCAGTCTAAAATACAAAACATTTATTCAGTCTAAAAAAATAACTAAACATTGTACAATGTTATTGAAGAATACATGCAGGCCTGGCAATATTATGCAACATGTAATGTTAATAAAACGCCCACTAGTTGACCCAGAGCTGGCTTTTAGGGGGGTGGCGGTGGATCAGGAGGTAGAACAGTTGTGCAGTCAATGGAAGGATGCTGGTTCGAGCCTGTCTCCTCTTGACTCGAAGTGTCCTTACGCAAGACACTGAACCCCAAACTGCCCCCGATGTGCTGGTCAGCCTCTTGCATGATAGCCGCCGCCATCGGTGTATGAATACTTGTGTGAATGGATGAATGTAAGCATTGCTCTGTAAAGTGCTTTGAGTGCTAGGAGGAGGAGAAAAGCACTAAAAAATGCGGCCCATTTACCATTTTAGTAGATAATGCTGAACAGACTGCTCATCATAATAATAAACCCATACTTCTGCTTTGCAAAGACTATACACCATAACATTCAGTTGTATTCACTGAGACAGAATATACAGCGGCCAGCACATTCCATTTATTCTACTCCCCACCACAACAACAACAGCACAAAACAGCCAGAATGCAGCTCTAAAATAAACCTCTGAATAAAGAAAAGAGCTGTGAATTCCGAGTGGAAGGGAGAGGCACTGCCCACCAGGGCTGGTGTTGGGCCTGGGGCAAGGCTCGGAGAGCTGGACACCTGAAGCCTGCCAGCGTGGCGCCAAGCAGACGTGGACCAGACAAACGAAGGCCAGAGGGAATGCGATTTCCCGGCGTGAGTCAACGGCCGTCTCCCCGCGATGCCTCTCGTCTGTGTGCTGCTCGATAGATAGATAGGCCATGCAAGCATAATAGGAAGCCCCAATCAGAGGGGAAGATTTAGTCCACAGCATCACAGTAAAATACTTTTACTGCTTACTCACAGAGGCACAGGAGCAGGCACACACACACACTCACACACACAGAGAGAGAGAGAGAGATACTAACAAGCATGTCTTTTCTCTATCTTGAGTAAAAAAAACAGACAATAAATAAGATCTATGTGACTCTCTGAAAGGTGATTGTGTAGGTAATGGGTCTATCAAGAATGATGTACATTTTCTTGGAGTGTCGGTGGCGCAGGGGACGAGACAGAGAGAAAAATATAGAGCGAGACTGCCTGACACTGACTCGACAGAACTCCATCTAAAACCATCACCTTTTTTAACAAGCCAATGGACCTCCTGTGCAGATAGCCAAATATACAAGTGTGTGTATTTGTTTATGTTTAGAGAGGCTTATACTCTGTACAAGGCTGGTTTGCGCAAGCAGTGGTTGTCTGCTGGGATTCTGTAAGTGCATTAAGCTTTAGCTACTGGTAAGATAAATGTTTCACATGGAATAATGACGGAGATGGCGCTAATGTTTCCTTAGTGGCAGAGGTTTCCCACTGTTTCAGAGGAAAGCCTTTGTGGTTGGAAAGATGATGAATAGTCCAATTACTGGACTACAGTGTTCTTTGGGTTTCATCCGAGAGACTGCTTGAGTGTTCAGACTTGACCAAAGAAGAGAGACGTTTATTGCTACTCACAGATTTTGTTTGGGGCCATTAAATGCATGAGAATGCCAACAAATCAAGCAGCCTGAGTCGGTGAACATGCTAGTTTCAAAGATTTAAGCATTTTAACTAATTTCAGATGAATATTTGTCTTCCTTGAATTAAATATCCACACAGATCAGTCTTCATTTGCCAAATGTAATTTTTGGCTTTTAGTGAAAAGAAAAATGATCAAACAATTTAAGATGGAAATCAATCAGAATCTCTTGCTTCTTCTTTCAGTCCTCCACATTAACTTTCCCATGATAGATGTCCATGCAAATTAGTATTATACTTATTGGAAATACTCAGATCTTATGCAATGAATATAATACTATAATTAGTCGTACTTGTAAAAACATTCCTCTATTACTCAAGTGGAACTGTCCACTTTCCAGCATTGCTTTTCCATCTATCTGTCTTAAGGATGTGTACGCTTAATGCCACATCAGCAAATGGTCTCTCGATAAAAAAAATAAGATGAGGAATGTTAAAGTCATCTGGAGTGGTGAGACATTGCTGGCTCTATCAGCCCTCTAATACGTCTTCCCGCTTCAAGCTGTCTGTCTGGTCAGCAAGCCTTATTGGGCAACTCCTCTTTGTCTGAGTAACAAAAGCACTGGCGCTAAGGTCATCCTTGAGCATGAATTATGTCTAAAGGCAAAGAGTAAATATCCTTCTCTGACAAGCTGTTTGTGTCAGGCCTGTAGGGCCATATGCTGTATGCAATCTGACGCTTTAGCCATACTGTGTGTCTAGGACTCTTTTCCAAAAGGGGTTATGTTGCCCTGTCACTTTGGCTGAGGTCCTGAGCACAAAGAAAGCTCTTAGCAGGGTTAAGCAAGAAAGATTGACAAAGTGCTCAAGACAAAAACGATATTCATTCATCATACTCATAATGAAAATGGAGACTGCAGTAGACATCCAATAATCAAAGTATCTTGTTAAGTACAGAACACACCAATTAGCAGGATTCTTCAGGAAGGAAAATGAGTGAAAATGGGTCAAACAAACAGATAATGAGGTGGCATTGTCCTCAGTTTCCTAAGTTTGGCATGAATGATTCCATCACAACAACTTAAATTGAAATGAAGCATTTTGTTATCTGCATTTTCAAGGAGCATTATCTACCATTAATGTTGCCCCTCTTTTGCATAATGGTGGGAAGATATGTAAATGTTAAATGTTTTGGTTGATCCTCTTTACATAATAAACTACATAAGAAAGTAAGTTTAAGTACATAAGTTTTAACATAAGTTTTCACTGATTTATTATAGCCTTAGGCTCCCTCAAAAGCAGTGAGAGACATCTATGGCCACCAAAGTGTGGTTGCATATCATGTAGGCCTATATAACTAATGTAATAGACATGCTGCATGAAGTGTATAACTTTCCTAATATCCAATGTGGCTGTAGCTGGGTTGCTGTACTGTTCTACCAACTGTAAAGATAGTAACTGTTACACCTGAAAGTGAAACACTTTGGAGTAGGTTAAACGAAAACAAAATCAAGATCCGAAGATGTCTTCCCTCACACTGTACCGAGCTGGCAGGTCAGTCCATAAGCACGTATACCTGAGAACAAGCCTATAGGTGGGGGTGCGCATGAATGATCCGCGACGTCCTCTGCTGACACTAAAATGGCACGGGGACTGCTTTTGTGTATATATGCGCTGCCTCTCAACTCAGTGGGGCACCGAGAACATCGTACAATTAATGCCTCCCACACCCTCGCTCTGACAATGGAGGCAGCCATGCAAGGCGCCAAGTCTGCTCATCAGGAGCAGCTGGAGGTTCGGTGTCTTGCTCAAGGGCACGTCAACGTGAAGCCGGAGGAGGTGGGATTAAACAGCCTAGCTACTGATATGCTCTATGCTGTGCTCCACTTAGCCTGATTTAGTGGTACAATGAAACAACAGTCCGCCAACTTTACTTTGGCTTGACTTCAAAAAGGCCTAAATAAAGGGTCCAGTAAATGTCATTGAAACGGCATTTTGGATAGATATAGCAATTTCAGAAGAGTTTAAAATGTATTTTGAATTGTTTTAATTAAGTAAAGAACAAAACATGATAAGATGCAGTTCTGCATTATTTTTGATAGTCTTTGTTGTGTATGTTTAAGCAGCGACAGCTTTTTAAAGTCATATCTCCATAATATGCTTCTTAAGTGTACAATGCAATTCTACTTATATTTCTTAAAAGATTTCCAATATTTCTCTGTAGGATTTTGTCTTTCAACCTGTGTAATTTAAGTAGGATTTGCTGTGCCACCCAGAAAAGGGGGTATAGTTGTTATTCTGCTCACCACCTAGTCTGTATTTACCCAACACAGAGGTGATCAGACTCAACGCCAGGGGTAATCAACTGTGAAATCGCAAGACCCCATCTCTATGGAATATGGATAAGCAGTCATATGTGAAGCGGTTTGCAAGACATGTCAATGGCAAGGGCATTTCAAAGGGCACCAAAGAGGAAGTCACTGAAGATCTCACTGTGACGTTCATGACACTTAAAGGTACTTCAGTGATGCACATTCTTTCACAGATGGGCAGCCGTGGCCTACTGGTTAGCCCTTCGGACCTTGCCGGTTCGAACCTCGACCAATAGGCACGGCTGAAGTGCCCTTGAGCAAGGCACCTAACTCCTCACTGCTCCCCGAGCGCCGCTGTTAATGCAGGCAGCTCACTGCTATGTGCTGTGTGTGTTTCACTAATTCACGGATTGGGATAAATGCAGAGACCAAATTTCCCTCACGGGATCAAAAGAGTATATATACTATATACTTACTTAGATGCTAAACTTAATTGCTGTGTTGCTATGTTGTCCACAGCCACTGTGTCTTATACAAAATGCCATTGAATGTTTGAGCATTTTGTTTGTTTACCTGCCCAGAGCTTATGGATGGACAAATGCTGATGATCGTCAAATGTTAAGCAAAATGGTCAGATGAACTTCAGTACAGAGTCCCTTTTCAAAGTAGAGACACATTTAACCTCAAATTGTGATGTATAAGAAATGCATGTTCTAATCCATCCCCCTGCTCCCAGCATAAGACTAATCCATTAACCGCTGAGTTTGAGCTTGGTCGTGCATACTGTTACCACATTATGTCCATCTTTGGTAGATGCTCCGGCCATTGACTTCCTTCTGGGTCACATTAATGTTGCCAGAGCGAAGGGAGCAGGGTTAAAGCACATAATTGCCTTCAAAGCAAAGCTGGATTTAATATGCTATGTTGATGGCTCCTTTATTATTTATGGTGCCTCCATCATCCAGGATGCTCTTTAAAGGCCAGACCCTCAGACTGACCATGAACATCCATCTTCATGGATATTTAATTTCCATGCCACCATAAGATGACCGCTGCAGTTCATGGAGAACTCTCTTCTCATCGTCCTGCTTTCTGTGACAAAGAGCTGCTGGCAAGTCGTTTCAAAGAAGGGAAACAAGCCCCAATGTGCCCGTCTAGGTTGCGGCATAAAGACTATAATTGGACAGTGATGCTTTAAAATACAAATGTCTGAGGCTGTGAAAATTACTTTTGATATGTCAAACCTTGACTGACTTGGAATTGGCTGTGAACATGACATTTGTACTTTATTTGTATTGCTCATATTTGAAATAGTATGAAAAATAAATGTTAAGATAAGATTCAGCGCCCTTTTCTATGAGTTGTTCTGTCATTGTTAGCAGGAGCCTCATAGCCATCCACCAGGCTCTATGCCCCTGCTCAGTGAGTGAAAGGCTGTGTGTGTGTGCGTGTGTGTGTTGTGTTGTGTTGTGTCGTGTTGTGTGTGTGTTTGTGTGTGTGGTTGTCCCTGGCTGGGGATTGCACGAAAAGCTTTTTGAAATGGGTTTCAGTGTGTGACATCACTTTGGCTGACTCTAGACCTGGCATTCTTTCGACACCTTGGGGAAAACTTAACAAGGATTGTTGACAGTGAACACAAATGCAAAACCAATAAAATAATGATTACTTTGTTGAAAAATGTATCACTGTAATTATTTTCACATAGCGATTTGCCAGAGACATTTTTGCTTATCTTTGATTGATTTACGGATTACAGTCAACAGTTCACATTTTTAGCATTAAAACATGTTTCTTTATTGCATTTATTCCCATAAATATTAAGGTTTTGGAACTCCTAATGTTATAGTAAAGACATACACTCAAGGTTTCTTAAAACCAAAGCAGTTAAAACAAACAAGAGCTCATACAATACTGTAGTCCTATGGTTCCTGACCTTCTGAATTAATTTAGTTTATATGATGACTAACCCAATTTAAACCAACTATTCTTATTCATTTCACACATATATTTTCAATTCGGATGTATTCGTTCATTTCTTGTGAGCTATAATGAACAACTCCTATTATGGCGATGATGTTCCGTAATTATTCAGGGGCACCTTAATTATTGTAAACAACGTGGCTTTGTCTGTGACACCAGGCAAGCATTCTTAATTGCCATTGGTGGCAAATGCAGTGTACAAGAAAAGTACAAGAACAACAGCCAAGTCTGTGGCTACAAAATTGTTCAAGTATTTTGTATATCCTGCACTTTCCTCAGTGAAATTCAACAGTGTGTACGGATTTGTAGATAGTCACTAAATCTACACAGAGATATGCAAACATACGCAGTGACGTCTGATGTTTGAAGCAGAGCCTCCAGCTGGTTCCACTAAAGTGGCATTGTGGATGGGTTGGACTTCTGTTGGGGTTTTTTATACATGGGATTTGGAAGCAGAAACCAAGAGCACAAGATCTTCCTTTAATGCTCCAGTCATGGCTATGCCAGGGCAAATATTATACGGTGGCTTATTAAATATGAATATTGAACAAGAATATTGTGGTTTTGTTCAGTGTTTTTTTCTATTTTATAGCTTGCTCTTTTTTAATTCACTGCTTTTCATACTAAAATAGCCTAGTTTTATTGCCATATCTAGATGACAGGCCATGCTTTGAATAACTGACAGCTAGCCCTGGAACTATGTCCGCATTGGTAGAAAAGAGACCTGGCTCTTGCCCGGGCTCCCTGGCAGGTGGGTAGCCTGCTTGGGCATATGGTAGTGTGGCCTTGCCATCTGTGCCAGCCGGGCATCTCAAACTGATGATGGAGGGCATGTATTCTTGGCAGATCTTCCAAAAGCGATCGGCTGGCTGCGAAGAATAAACTCGTTCTCCCCTTTTGCTGCCTGTCCTTTGTTGTTGTAAATAACCCGGCATCCATCACCGTGATGCATGACACGATAGGCCAGAGATGTCACGCAGCTGAGGAGGCCCCGGTTGAAACCTCTGTTTCTCAGCTCCACACACACACGCACAGTAGACAAATGCTCTTTGTTCTGCACTGTGTATCAGATCAAGAGATGCGCTGTAACCAAACAGTCCCGAGCTTGTTGTTTTTTTTGGCAGATAGTCGGGCTGGTTTTAGATGTTGTTTAACTGGAGAGGAGGGTTACCATCTTCCCCTACTGTGAATTGTTTACAATATTTCAATTAATTCAATACTTCATGGTGACAACACTGCTACTGTATGTGCAACTTGCTTTTAGTGCTGAGCTGTACCATGTTCACTGTATGTGTTTATGAAAGGAATTCCATTTAACTGATTATTCTTGGTATACGTGTATTATTTTGCTATTATTGTTTTTACATGTTTGAACATGTATATTTGCTTTGTATGTGCATTAAGCATTACAGCACACTCTTTGTGACTTGTCTTTGTCCATAATGTTGTGGAGGTAACCTCTTGCTCTTGCAGCTTCCTGTTTCCAAAATCATCCCATTCAAAGGTTATGAAATCGTCCCTTCCGCCCCTTTCTTAAGACCTGTGTTTGTTTAGAACATTTATTTAAAAAGGCTCGTTCTCATGCTGCGCACACAGTGGCACCGCTGTGTACCCATTTGAACAGTGAATATGTCCGCCGCACTGTCAGCAGCTGCACTCCACCAGCATCTCATCTTTGTCTTGTTCTCCTGCCAGCCTCACTTAAAAAACCATTACTTTGTCTTGGAGGCTGCCTGTTATGGTCGACCCGCTCATCAATTATACAGTACAAAGGCTAACAAGACTGAGTGCTACATGGCTTCATACTGTAGGCTTAATTGAACCACTGAGTGAGACCAGCTGTAGATTAGCTGCATATTCTAAGAATTTAATAGCACAGAATGCATAAAATAAGACATTTACATTATGTCTTATTGGTCACATACCAGAAGATACCTCTTAGCATTGCGTTGATGTATCCAAACAAGTAGTTACTGCAGTAAACTATGTTCTCAGCCTCACTACAGAGAAAGATATGATGAAATCTGACATTTCACAGGGTAAAGTGTATCATTCAGCATAGCACAGGCAAATCCAATACTTATTTACAACTGTGACTGATGGTTTCAAATACACACTGTGGATTTCTGTGCTTGCACATTTGGTTTTACTCGCTAACATCTGTGTACTTTTCAAAGTTAGTTTAATGTCTTTGCTTCTTTCATAATACCCCAAATGTGTTTTAATTTTAACTTCCATGTTCACAAGGCTCACATATCACCTTACTCTTCTTTCCAAATTGATTAAACCTATTATTCACTCCACCAGTACTGTGGAATCATTTTTATCAGAGATGTTGCCCCCGCACCACCACCCACCTCCCAAATACCTGATCCATTTTTAATATTTTGTTTGATTTGCTTGGGTAGCTTTAGCTTTTAACAGTGTGTGCTTGATAGCGTTTCCTAATTCCCTGCATCAAATCTGCGCTTACGGCCTTCCAACCTCCGCTATCTCAGCTTTATCAAGATTATGTATGATGAACAAAGAATGGTAGCTTGAAGCCAGGCTGTGGTGACTACATTTCAGGGCATGCATAAAACCTACCATTAATAAAATAAATACATTTTATTATCCTTATTCCAAGACCGAGGTCATGGGGGGATACTTTTTATTGCATTTTGCATACTACATGCAGCAGACATTTCTGTCTTTCTACTAGTAGGTATTTTTGCTTTTGCCCTCCATACTCACCTGATCCCAGTGGTCTTCATAGCATTTTACATTTATTTTATTGCCTGATGGCTTTATCCAAAGCATGCACAGGGTACAGTCAAGGATGGAGGAGGAGAAGTGGAGTGTGTCTGGTCATTCACGTGATCCTTGGGGAGTGACTTCAGGACCTTTGCATTATTAGACCCTCTATCAGTCTCTAGAGCAACAGCAACACATTCAATCATCTTGCCCTGCAAGTATTTTACGTGGACACACTTCTGACGAGAGGCTTATGGGTACGATGGAGTGTCAATAAGTCTTGTGCTCTTGTTGCAATGATGAATGGTCTATAGACCACTTATTGCATACATAGTCAGTAGACTGTCATTTCCTAAGCATTGTGACCGTCATTCCAACGCGGATGTTGGGTCTGTGTGTGAATTGTGGAGTCTCACAATGCAGTGGAGTTGATAACCCTTCACATATGACACACCAGGAACAGGAGCTGCCACAGCCACTAAATATGGACCCACAATGAACTCTGTTCTGCTCTGGAATGGATTTCCTTGACTGTTGTCTTTTTGTGTTTGTGTTGTGTCTACTCTGTAGAACATATATTATAATGTATCAGGTCTAATACATCTAATCTTAAGATGATTTTGTACAAAGTAATTAGAGGCTAGACAAATGTATTTAGTCAGAGAAAAGTTGGGGCAGCTAAAGAAGCACATCTAAAAAGCCATTTCAAAAAGGCCTCAGTATCTCACAGCTGTGGATTTGATGTCTACCTGCTTTCACTAATTACCAGTATATAATTATGAATCACCCAGCTGGAAAGCTGCATTTTATACTGATATAAATAATTGACTTATGCTGAAAGTAAAATTTCTTGGAGGGCAATTTACTTGAGTATGAGTACTAAACAAAAACCCACGAAGACAGTCTGCGCATTGCTGTTGATTATTTGTGTGAAAAGAAAGCCTTTGTTACTCTGTCTCCCATTATTGATCAAAAAGATAGATATGTCCCCTCATATAGAGTTCCTGCTCATTCAGAAATCAGTGGGTTTGGATATTGTTTTAATTTGTTCTTCAATCTCCATGGTGTTATATAGGCTATAAGTCACTTTAAATTACATTATTGAATCAATATCTATTGTCTTCTTCTTTTTATGGTGTCTCTTGGGTATATTGGTAAACAATAGGCAAGCACCATATTTGCTGCAGTGTTAAAAACAGTATGGCCCCAATTAAATTTGCACAACAAATATATTGTGAACAGGATCAATGTCAAGAAATGTCTTTATGCTATATACTGTATATTCGTCTATGTTATTTTGAAAAAGAAAAAAAGAAAACAGTGGACCTAGGTCAGACAACTGACCACATCAAATCCTATCCAGCAGAATCATGCAGGAACATGTAAAACTGGAGAAAGCCAAAACCCTGTCCACATACTGTAGCCTACTGACTGTATATCATGTCCTTTCAAAACAAGACTTTTAAAACATTACTACTGTAATTGAATGCCAAAACCAGTGAGTGTTCCACTCTCATGTTGGTGTCTACTGTATGTGCAGAGTGCTTTGGATAACCTTCTCGGGATCACATGGGCTACCATAGCTGAGCTCATGCTCCCTTCCAATCCAGTGCAGTGGTAGTTAGCCACTGAGGCAGACATTGGATTTAATCCCAGTGTGTTTGCCGTTTGTACTGAACTCATGTCTCAACTAGATGGAAATCACTGTGCATTTTGTAACATCGGTGTGGTAAGAACTGCTTTATTTTTTCCCATTTGGAAGAATTATTTGTTTTGTTACATGGTTGTTCAGCCACCCAAACAAGCTTTGAAATGGTGTCTGAAGAGCAGGGGAGAAGGCCCTTGTGTTTTTGAGTCTACCAGACTCGAGCGGTGGACAGACAAGGTTTTGAGGACTGTTTATGCTTTTTCAAAAAGGCTGTCGTGATATAACCAGTGCCGACAGACACCCTTGCAGACGCCATTGATACGGTGTGATTTAAAGGCAACTAACCTTGGCTTCTTTTTTTGTTCAAAGGTAAAGTGTACTTGCTTGTGTCTGTGTCAATCATTCGGTGCTCCTTTTTGAAGACAAGTCATTTGAAGTTCTGTAGAAAGGGCCCTCAATAGTGAAATCTTTGTGTACTGGCTGGGTGCAGGTTTTGTGCTAAAGAGTTAACGAGACGGAAGTTCATGACCTTATAAAAGAGAAAATGCTAAGGCCGGAAAAGTATACAGACCAAGTATAAATTTGATTGGTCATGCTTTCAAAAGAGAAAAAAAATACTTGCAGAGTACATAAAAGGCAGGAAATTAAGCTTTTTTAAGTGTGTCTTTTTTTCAAGTGTCATTTTTTCCCTCCTCTCATTTGTGCCATGGTGGCCAACATGGCCACGTTCTCTCTGGGTGTTCTGGTGTTTAAGGACACAGAGCAGTGAAACTTCTGAAGTGGTTCACGCAAGTTCACTGAGCATTTTGCCTTTCAGAATGATGACATTTTGATGTGCTTGCTTCCCTGTGGCATGGCAGATACTCAGCTGTGGTAAACAAGAGCACCAGTCACACCCCAGGCTCTCACCCTTCACCAAAACTGGGGGGTTTTCAGAAGATTATATCTGCCTTCTGCCTCTCTCACACAAACACATAATTTATCAATTATTGCCCAGAATTATGAACCATCGGGGCAAATTAAATTTGCAAATAGTGATGTGTGATGTGTCTTCATCTGTCTGAAGTTTAATATTGCAGTACCTTTTGATGGTCTCTCTCTGCACAAAACCCTGTGCCCTTTCTTGTGCATGAAAACCGAAGGAAAATAGACCTAGGAAGCATATTGTAGGCCAGACAGCCTTGCTGTATAGGCTATATGGCATAGTCTAGCTGGGACAAAGGTATTAACATTGCCATTAAGGTTCATTGTAATGATGGATGAATAAGCTTTTTAGCAAGACATGGCTGCATTTGAACATTATCTGTGGACTGGAGTTAAAAAGGGAAAAGAGACTGCATAGGATCAATACAAAACAGAGACAAGCAATCAAAGAGATGGAGCCTGGGAGTGAGTTCATTTGTCTGGGTGCTTTTTCATGTGTTTGCCCTACATACACAGCAGTCCAGACTCTTCCTGTTTATAGTTCCTGTTTCATGATGGTGGAATGAGTTTCCCAATGCTACCAGAGCAGTGGTGTTCCTACTGTAGTTTCTATCTTCACAAATGTCTTGAAGAGCCAACTCGTTCAAGAGTACCTCCTCTTGTAACATGTCTAGTAACCCTAACATGTGAAACTTTTTCTGTGTACTACCATTTCTCTTGAACTAGTATTTATTCCTCTGGTTATTCCTCTGGTTTTCTGCACTATCATCCTCAGGTTATTGTGTATTGTATTACTCTAACGTCTTCCAACATCATTATGGGCCTAATGAACATAAAATGCAATTGTATACAACGGTTAGGTCCGGTTGAACTGTTTATTAATTTCTGATTGGACGAGAGGCATTCTCTCTGTCTCATTCCCGTGTTTTGCAGCTAGTAATCACTCCACATATTGCATTGAATTATCCAAAGCGAACATGTCATTCATTCAAAGTGAAAGAGCAGCGATTTCATAATGTCACATTTGAGTGAGAAAATAGAGCAAATAAAGAGTAGGTCAATGTTCAATTTAATACGAACCACTGCTGTGGCGATATCCTTTACCAACCCCACTCCCACTTGGGTCATATTGCTTGAGTAACATATGTCTGGTTAAGCATGGAAACATGAAGGGGAGGTCACCAGCAGATTTCAAATTATATGTAAATCTATTCAAGAGTATAGTAAAGTAGAGTGAGAACAATACAGTGTGGTGAGAGCTGAAACTGAAATGTGGTCAGGTGTTCCTAGTCTCTATCTTCACAAAGGTCTTGAAGGCCCATCTCATGCAAGAGTACCTCCTCTTGTAACACGTCTAGTAACCCTAACACCATACCTGCCAACACTCCTGTTTCTCCCGGGTTTCTCCTGTATTTCAAAGTCATCTCCCGGCGCCCTCCCGTTTTGTTATTTCTCCTGGAAAACTCCCGAAATTTGCATCACCATCAAACTTCATTTTACACAGTGGTGAGAGCTGAAACTGAAATGTGGTCAGCTGTGGTCATTGTCTAAGGGTTGTCAGGCAAAATAGAAATCAGAAGCCAAAAGCCAGAAGAAAGGGAGCACACCCAGCATGGGGAGAGCAGGCCTTTTATCCCCATGGCAACCAGAGGACCAATCACCCACACCTGAGCACACCTGGGCCATTCACCTGCTGCAACAGTGAAAGAGAGAGTGAAAGAGATACACAGACACAGACAATGGGCGGGGCCAAAGAAGGCCTGGCAGGGTCATTACAGTAAGAAAACACACAAGCAGCTAGTAACTAAGTAGCTAGTGAGATAAATATATTGATAGTACTTTCAGTAAAGGCTATGGCTGGTCAGCAGGAAAAGGGATCTCTGCTATCTCAAACCCTTTAAACTCCTAACAGCCTAGCAGGTATAGCTTTAACCTTGTGCAATTCGGTGTGAATCAGCTTTTAGATAATTCATAGGAAAACAGGCACATCTATATACATGTATGTTTAAAAAGGGCTCCAAAGAATTCATGTGGAACTGAAGATTGGGGAGTATCAGAGGCTCACTAATCCCGAAAACCAACATGGACATTTTATTCATGACTACTCCACACACAGCCAGCCTCTCCTGGGGAACCGCAACTATTGCACGCCAGTGTGTTAGCAGTGCCTGCAATGGACTTTTAATTAATACTGGGAAGCCGTGCAAGGAGGTGGCTGTGGAGGTGACTGTGGCAGCAGAGGCTTGCAGTGGGCGGGCAAGTCGGGTGGACGGACGGGCTGATAACAGCCCTCCACACCAGCCGAGTGGACATGCCAAGTACCTCCGGGTCACTGCCACCTCTTCTCCCCGTCCGGCGTGGCTCTCAGCCACAGTGCACTGCGGTCTCCCGTGTAAGCCAAAGATGGGTCCTGGGGAGAGGCTTAGGCAGTAGCCCACAAATGAGAAGGGGGGGGCATTTATAAGCCTTTCACAGCAATTACCTTGCACTTCTCCACAAGCACTAACTCAGGGTCCAGTCATTAGTAATATAAGCAGCTTCTAAAATGGGCACTTTAGCTATTCTTTTTTTTTTTTTTTTGATGGTGGAGAAGAAACTCTGAAGTTTGCAAAAAGAAAAGCAGCACTTTGTTCCTGCTTGGTCTCTGATGGATATTACACAGTGGTTTGTACTGTCATTGCAAATGCTGGCTAAGTCAAGAGGAAGAAAAATGAGACTGGAAGTTTTGCTCATCTTCTAAACGTACTCCAGAGTAAATTCTGCATTAGCATTACAGTGATCATATGCCGTTTTTTCCCCTATCTGATGGACCATTAGAAAATAAGACAAACAGCAGCACTTGACCCTTATAGCTTTAAAAAATCTCCTGCCTACTCACATGCGTGCTCACACACACACACACATACACACTTGCTCTCACACACACATACTATTCAAAGGATGTCGTACAGTGTGCACTGGGAAAAAATGAATATATTAGAAATGTTAATGAGGAATAAATATGCACCAGGGTATTAGTGTCACTGTGATAACAATCTGTTTTGGGGGCTGAAAAATAATGAGTTGTCTCTGAGCATGGAAACATTTCTTGGGTTTGGGGTGTATCTTCTTTCTTCCTCATAACTCAGGTTAGTGCACGACGAGGGGAAAGGGGGGATGCACAGAGGAGAGGATGGAAAAGAGTGGGGCAGCCTCCCTCTTTCTCTCTCTCTCTGAAGTTCCCCACACCAATGGCTGTCTGGAGTGCTATCGCTGGGGCGGGGAGAGACACTCAATGAGTTTTTCAAAATGGGCTTGGGTTTAAAAAAAAAAAAAAAAAACTGCCTGACTGCCTCTACACTTCTGCCCCCTGTTGTTCAGGAGTGGAAGTGATGCCTTCAGCAAAGTGAGAGGAGGGGTATTAACGTTAGCAAATTACTGTAGTGGTGTGATTTTTATCAGATTTGCATCTTAGAGGAATTTTATATTTTGCTTTCTAAAACTTAGAAACTTATTCTATGGATTTCGCTATGAGATTTGTTAATAACTTATTTCTAGGAGATTACATTATCCAAGTCTTTCACCTCACTTTATTTAAGGTGATATGACTATGTAATTAGACCCATGGCAAGACATCTGCTCACACTTCTCTCAAAGTATCAGTTTTCAGTCTTCAATTTCTAGTTTATTCTCATTAAATTTAACGCTGTCTCTAAGGCGGGCAAGATGTGATTCAGGTGTTGAATTACTATTTTCATCTCTTCCAAATTCATAGGACGTAATGGCAAGCAACTACTAAACAAATGGAAAATCTCACCCTTTAGGCTGTAGACTTAAGGCTGCATAAAAATGTAGGATAGCAAGAGAATATATTGAGATATAACAAGAAGGGATATATAGACAGCTTTCTTCATTTAAGTTGTTTACATTGGCAAGAGCAGCTATTGTACATTCTAATGAATCTGTATACATGGTATACACGTTAAGGCAAGGCCAGTTTTGTTTGCATAGCTCATTCAGTTGGCTGCTGTGTGGTGTTTTGCACTGAAAACATTTTAAAATGTCCTCTGTGATTAAACACTTCAAGCTATTTGTGCTCCCAAGCCCACAACCATTACATTAGTATCTTAGCATTCTTGTCCACTCACAGCTGGATAAAAAGAGCCATTGCCTAATTTAAACCCTTTTTAAAAATCTTTTTTGGCTTTTAGACTGATCTGCAGTAGCGGGTATTAGCCTCAACAGCACCTTACTGAAAGGGGTTCAAAGTCGAGCTTTGCTTTGTGGCAAAATTCTTTGCTTTTCAAGGTGATTTTGTGTGACTCCGGGTGAAAGTGACAAGCAAAAAAAAGGATGGGGGGGAGGATGTAAACGCCAGCTGTGAATAAAGGTCTTATCCAGTATTCAGAGGTCTGTGCATTCATGCCATACCGATCAGTAGGGCTGGGGCTCGGGGGAAAAGCCACACTATCAATTCTAGTCAAAGTCGCAGCTATACTGTGAGAGATAACATTTTTCCATGGAGAGGATAGCACTGTCAAGTCGGTTACATAGCATGTCACTGTCTGTGGAATGAACAGGGAGATTAATAGAGCCGCCAAGTATATGCACTTTATAGTAAGTCCTTGACCTCCAGTGAGAAATACAAACACACACGCACACACACAGACAATCGAATGGTACTTAAGACAAGCACTGATTGAAGGGCTTTCATGAAAAACCTGCAATAGACTAACACTTGTGGGTGTGGAATGCTCTCACTAATCCCAATGGGTACAGCAGTGTCCACACACACCAGATGTGTTGGTTGTGTATGCGAGAGAGAGAGAGAGAATTTGTGTGTGTATGTGTGTGTGTGCGTGTGTTTGTATGGACTTAAGAGTATTTAACTTTCAGTCACTTTTCAGTCACTCTTCCATAAAACTTTGTGAAGGGACTTATCTGTAGTTAGAGAGATTCCAGTGCATGTCTTAAGAGAGGATGTAAAAAGCTTGGTGAGCTGGTCTTTTGACTCTTTTCAAATAGATATTCTGATTTAGTGTCTTGCAGAGGAGAGCTCCCGTAGCGGTCCCTCAGCAGCACGAGAGGCATGGTTCTTTAGTCCCTCTGGTTCCACTGGCCCAAGAACAAACCCTGTGGGCTAAAGAGAACCTCACGACTGACTCTTTGAAAATAGATTTATTTGGCTTCCATGTCTCAAACTGGATTTCTATTTGATACACATCACTTACTCATCAGGATCACATCTTATTACTCAGCCTCAGCATGAGACGTATTTTATTTATTTTTTTAAGATGGTATAGTTAAAATCTGACAGTGGCAGACATTTGTCATGAAAGGTGGAGCTCATGTACAGCTTACATTCCATCTTTAGTCAGAAATCAAAGTTTAATCGCAACTTCTTCAGATGTCATATAGCAAAAAGTGATTGAGACATCAATCCAAAGAAATGAATAAATATATGAAAGATCCAGCATGTAGTTGTGAAACATAGAGAGCACCAACAACAAATACTACATTCTATCCTTCGAAGTGTTGTGTCTCCTAGATGTTGTTGAGATAAAGTCCCTATCTTTGAGTAGCGAATGGCTTTGGGCCTTCTCGTGGCCTAGATTTCATTTAATTTTCTAACGGTACAGATGTGCTCGTTCCAGGTTTAAAAATAGTGATTGCAGATGTGTGTGAGATGCCTTAGGTGACTTTTCTGTGGGTTGTCTCTAAGCAAGGTACAAAGTGACTAGATTACATCAGTGGGCTGAGTCCTCAATGAAATCTGTTCGCTGTCTATTCCACATCTGGATTAATTGCATAAATTGGGTGATTTAGCCTCCATATACAAATGGACTGGTTTGGCATTTGAGTTCACTCACTGCCAGATTGACAAAATCAGATGCATGACTGCTGCTAAACAGTGAAGGTAGCAAAGGACTCTCTCCTCTCATGCGATACCATTGTAAACAATGTGATATCTAAAAACAACAGGATGCAGATTGTAAAGTTTCTAAGTTTAAGCTTTTTTTTATTTAATAAAACTATTTTTGTGTAGGTTACTATATCAAAGCAATTACATGAAACCCCCTGATAATTATGATAAAGTGCAGTGCCATCTCTAGTTGTTTCTCGACAGTAAGTCCTCTGCATGATAAATATGTACAAGGGTACTGCTACTTGTAAATCTGATAGAAAATGCAAATTACCTGCTCATCGCAAGTGTCTGCAGACCCAGCACTGGTTCAGGATGGAGATTCATTTCAGTTTGATGAGGTTAAATAGTTTAGACGGCACATTCTTAGTAATCACAATTACAACACATCCTCGCACTTTGATTATCCCCAGAAGTTAAGCTGAGGCCAGGTCAACCCATAACCCATTTTAATGATACTGCCGTGATGGCCACCGATTCAATTACGACTGTCTATATATCTTAAATTAGGTTCAGATTTGATTCTTCCCCAACAGGGTAATCTGGTTACCCCATCGCAGTTAATATAGAAAGTCGATACAGAACGTAGCAGTGCATTGTGGGCTAGAGCTTGAGTAACATGATTAAAAGACAACCAGAAAAAACTCTGTGGAGCAACGGTGGAGTACGCATCACCTCAAGGTATCTTGAAATCTGAAGGTTGTTGAGAAACTCATGTTTATAGCAGGGTGTTTTTCCCTTGTATCGTTGCTGGTCTGTAAAGCTCACTCAGTCATTGCTGAGCCTACATATCGAGGGGGGTCTGGGTTAAGCCATGCAAATCAGTGGACATCTGTTGCAGGTTTTTACATACATCTTAATGAAACACAATGCAGGGCTATGACCTCAGAAATAACAGCTCCAGACTCATTGTGATGCTACACTGATGACTAACATGGATGATGAAGTCTCTGATATTGCCACTGCCTGCCTTCGACACTTGATGAATACTTGCACTATGTAACATTGTTGATCAGGTAGGATCGTGACCCTTTAAGTCAGTTTTTGACTAACTGGGTACCTAAAAGGGGCATAGATATCTATAATTCTTTCATTGTGTTGCTTAAATGGTTCTTGTGTCAGGAACAAGACATGAGAAAGGCCCACCTTTAAATAAGTTTCTTGAAGGGGGGTGCAGCACAATGATTTCCACCACTAATCACTGCTTCATTGGTATTCATATAATGTTGCATCAATTAGGCATGTTCAGCCATTATCAGGGCTTTTGACATTTCAAAATCAGATGGGATTTATTAGTGCAAGGTCTTATATTAATTAGCAAGCAGATGTTATTTTTTCTGCCAAATGTATTGCAGTCCATCTTTAAATATTTGACCATAAACATTACTGTGAGCTGTCGATTTGCCATGATGAACAGCAGTAATAAGAATTTGTGCAGATTTGTACACCTACTGTTTTTGTGCAAGGAACATATTAAATCATTGAAATGAGCAGCAGTATCTCGGCCAAATTTCATCATTACCGCTGGACAACTGTGAAAATGAAATGGAATAGACCCAATAGCAGAAAAGAGGATACGCATAAATGGAATGCCCTCTTTGTCTAGCATAGAGTAACCCATTTCTTGCTCAAGACCATCATGGGAGATGGGAACAAAAAAAAACAGTGGTGGGTGGGGAACAAAGGCAGAGGAGGAACAGATGCATAGAGACTACAATTCCCATGCATAATTCAGCTGAGGTATAATAAGATATCTGTTTGTCAACGGGCCAAATGATGAAATCTCCACAAATGAGGGGACAGGCTTAGAGTAATGAAGATAAAGAAGCTTTTATTTTTCTCCCTAGCTCTGCAACAAAGGTGGGTTCCTTGATTAAATATTGACTTGCGATGCTCTTTGTACTTTGTTCTCTCTTTCTTGACTGATAGCTAGTGATCAGTAAAGTTACTTATGATAGTACCTAGTTTCAAAAACTGATAGTTCCGGTCCTTGATTGTGATTGGCTGAATCACGTTCGATGCTGTTGTAAAATCCAGCATAAACATACACCTTGACCGCATTTTGTTCTATATTACTGCGCTACCATAACTTCATACAAAAGTTATGCGTCTCAACGTTGCTTGGCAACCTTTCAGATAGAGGAAATATATTTCTTGGCGGAAGAGTGATTATCTATGAATAAATCGGTTCCATTTCTAGTTGCTGTACCTTTACTTTATGAAACTTTGCCAGGTATTTATAGTAAGTTTTAGAAAAGCAATAAGCCACTCGAGTCCGTAGGTTACACTGATTCTACAACAGCTAACGCTAACGCGTCGTGCCTAACAGCCTCTTGGAGCGTATTGCTTAAATAAACATGCTATAGCACATGTTATAGCCATTAAACAGTTTGTTTCGGTATGAAAGTGTTTATAACCCTAATTTATGACTGTGATTAATTGTAATATAACTGATAAAAACTGATCAAACTCCTGGTGTCTTTTATGTAATACATATTGGTATTAAATTATTTAATGTTATTCTATTCAAATATATTAATATATTGCCTGCATAGGTATAAACATATGCTTGTGAGTCCCATCTAAAAAGAAGTCAGTCCACAAGTCATCATAGGCCTTCATAAGTCCCTTTACAAGGTTTTATGGAAGAATGACTGAAAAGTAACTGAAAGTGAAATACTCTCAAGTGCATACAAACACACACACAGAGACAGCACACAGGTGTAAGTTGGTCTAAGTTGGGAACGTCACGTGAGTCCCATCTAAGCAGACACCATATTTCATCGCACAGTCAGTGGGGGGTCAGAGATTAACCATCACTGCTCTAGGTTTCCATATTGTAATTTTGGATATAGTCCAGCCTTGTTTAAGACACAGTCAAGGTGAGTGCCCTTCCTAGTCAATTTCAGAATGCGATCCAGGCTGCATCACTCAAGTCACAGCCTGCTCTCTTGGACAGCGCCCCCCCAAAGACATTTGTCTGTCAGCTATTTGTACATTTTAATAGCTTATGTCAAAAACACCATCCTTGGTGAGGGCCCTTGAAGCTACAGTACAATAAGCTTGTTCCATAGAGGCTGTCATTCTTTCTTGTAGCTCAGGCAGAGGGATATTCTGTCCTGCTGTTGTCAGAGTCGATTTTTCAATGGCTCCTATTTCTAGTTAATGTAGCACTACCAACAACACCAAAAATACAGTGGGCTACACTTCACATAGAAATGGGACGTTAGCTTTTCCTTCAGTAAGTGATTGCATTGGCGTGAGACTAAATTTATTGTACAAGAACTGCCACACGGTACACAAAGAAACATATTAGGAATAATTTTATGAAGGTTTTAGCAATCGATTGTTATATTAGTGATTTTGTGTTTTTGCCTGTATTTTATTTAACTAACCCAGCACTGTGTTGAGGCATTGTGATAGCACAGGGCAATAGCGTTGCAGGTGGTGAGCCTATTCAGTCACATCTTCATACACTTTCAAAGTGTTTTGTGGCATTGTGACCCTCTATACACTTTGTAAAGAATGATAATATGATGTTTCTCTGTTACTATCTCAAAATGTTTTGAGTGAGTTACTCTGGTAAACATTTTTGGGGATCAGTTACGGGTGAGGCTGCAGTTGAACACTTTGACAGACATTTTTTCTTAAACTTCCCATGAATTCCTGTGAGTGGTGCCAGAAAAGCAGGTGCAGCGAGTTAGACATCTGTGGACTAATTACAAAGCACATTCAAGTTGCTGCCATTTGCCCTTACGCAATACCTGCTGTTCTTCTTCCTCCAAGCAACCCTCATTCACATAGAGATGCTCTGCACCTGAGAAAATAGAATGGATAAAGGCTTAAGCCAGTGAACCATAGTCTCTGAGTGCTAAAGTCCTTCAGGCCTTGTGTCCTGAGCCTGGATTAAACACCATTGCACATTTATTGGAGACGCTCGATAGATGGATAGAGTTAGGCCTGGCTTTAGGCTAGTCATTGAACTGCAAGTAAGCTTAAATTGTTCGTATGCTGCTGGAGTTCCTAGCACTCTGTAGTCAAACAGTCGTATTGATTATCAGGTAATTTGTGGGAAAGGGAATGATCTTGAGGTCAGCTCTGTGTACCTGTTGTATTAGCACTCATTTGTAATGTTGCTCCACCTACAGACCAACAACATTGTTAAACATCATCATATTTAACTCAATTATCTTATGTGCATAAACACTTACTGCAATGTGTTTTATTGGGCTCCACTGCGATGCAACACCTTAATGTGTTCACTGATGTAGACTCATATATCAGGTTTGAAAGTCTTCATCAGCCTGTAAAAACACTGTGCTATGCATATGCATCCAATCTGGTGGTAAAGCATGTGGCCGGGTAAAATACACACAGCACAACAAATACAAAAGATAGGGTTTATTTCTGATATATTCTTAGTTGACTATTTACAACATGTTAAAGAAAGAAAATACAGTATTCTTCAAATAAAAGGGTAATGTAAAGCACTATGTGACCTGTATTTATCCCAAAATCCACTTAAAGGTCTCATTCACCGAGAAACCGTTTAATACTTGTTCCTTTCGAAATACTATAGCTCACTCCAAGTTGCATATGCATGCTGCACGTGAAAATGATCTTCTACCTCCATTGCCCGCATTAGCCAATGAAAGAAAATACACGGAAAAACAAGCGAATCAGAAAAAGCCCTTCCCTGTGACGCCGCAGGGAAAACAATTATTCATGACCTAGCCCACCTTGGCTTGTGACCGCCCACAGGAAGACAGGAAGATTTTGGCTAGGAGATTGTCTCTCTGCAGCTAGTAGGAGCTAACAGCAAGTTGTTAACATGGCGGAGCAAATTCGTGCCTGTGTTATTTGTGGCAATAACACATCAATGTTGCATGTCTTGCCTTAGAAAGAAGAGTTGATGAAGAAATGGTTGGAATTTATCGTTGGAACACCACCACCGAAGTATAGTGCAACATTAGTTCTGTGTTCCAATAATTTTGACCACACTCACTGTGCCTGCCTACAGTTAGAAAGTGGTTTTGCATCGATGTTCTGAAAAACCTGGACCTTACGTCACGACGATCGACCACCAGCTCACAGGCTGTAAGTACAAACAAACTTTTCCACCTAACGACTGTTACAAAATAGCATGTTCATATTCTTCGTTAGCATGCATGAAAAGGGCACAAGGTAGGCTTAGGCTAGCCTATTACAGGAAGCTACACCAGGCACGTAACTGAAGTGTTCTGTTCGCGAAGTGTAAAATCAGAGAATGTCTAATAGGAAGGGCTCTGGTAAAATCCATTAGAGCAATGGTCTATTTTTTTGAACGCAGCCTACTGGCCACGCGCCAGGTGTAGCTACTTCCATTGATTAGACCTATTGGAAGCTAATTGTTGCAGAAGACGCCGCCGTGACGGAATGCTTCAGTTACGTGCCTGGTGTAGCTACACTCATAAGAAACTGTATGACCACACTACCCAGAGATTTAGCTTGTTGAACCTATAATCTTCTAACCTAAGCGTTAAACCACAAATAATATTGGCAACAATATCTTATGCTCAACTAAGGACTGGTATTGTTCTAGTCTAAACAGGGAAAATCATCAATACCCGTGCACTATTAGGCTAAGTTGCTATCAATAGAGCCCAGGTATTTACACTTCAGTCTAATTTATGTCTTCTTGCCATTATTACATTGACATACAATGATGTTTTGTTTGGATTACTTGCTGTTTACTTAGTGTTTTATATGTCTTCCAGAGCACATCCTCATGTTGGGCTACACAGCTTTCTAGCCTACATTAGGTCATCAATGTTAGAAGCAAAGGTTTGTGATCTAACTTTTATTGTTGTGCTAGTTAGTTTCTAGAAGACTTTTTCTAGTAGGCTAATACAGGTTCTTATGTGCTCATCAATGTTTGGGAAAGTCAATTCATGGGTTTCATCAGGTCACTTTCCACAGGTGTATAAAATCAGTACCTCGATTATGAATGCAGACTGCATGGTGCTTGATTAATACACCTGTGTAAATGGACCTGATGAAACCCATGAATTGCATAACAGATATAATTGATATTACTGAATGTCTTCTTGTGGGTGTGCTACTTAGTAAATCATATGCCTTACCACAGTCACTAAAATATTTTTGTTTCCATTGTGCCAGTGCAGTTTTGTGTGAGATAGTGAATGTCCTGTGTACTATTAGTATCTTGTAACTTGACAGTAATACACATTTATTTACTTTAGGTACCCAAACAGAATACTTCATGAAAAGTATGAGTATTTATACAAGCACTTCGGATACACCATGGACATGGGGGCCTTCTACCTCTACTCCCATCAAGCCTGTTCATCCAAGGCCAGCTAGAAGACCTCGGGTTGATCAAGAGGGAGGAGGATGAAAGTGACATCTCCACAATAACACCTGATGGCTCCACCTATGGCCCAGCGCAATCAATGAGCAATGTAATAGAATCATCACAGCCAACGAATGTGTTTTGTGTGTTGTCCCTTTGGATACCCAGGACAACACAAGCCGAAACAACAACTCAGACCTTTTTTCCTAAATAATCCCAGCACCATCTTACAAAGGATCTGTAGGCCAGATGTCTGCATCATCTGGCAAAAAGAGGACAGGAATTCTGTGCATAGTTTGGATGGTCTTGTTTTGTGTTTGCATTATTTTAATAGACTGCAATATTACTATTTGTCAGTGTTTCTCAAACTTTTTCAGACCAAGGACCACTTAAACAATAATAATTTAAACAAAAAAAAAAGATCACTGACCGCCTAGCAAAAAAACAAAAAACAGTAGACCTACTTCAACAGTCTATTACAGAATAGGCCTTCTCACTAAACCACCTTGCTTATTGTCTTTGCACCATGCTTATGCTGTCAGAGGATTCATATGATTTAAACTGGCATACTGTAGGTTACATGAGTGTTGCAGAACTGTTTGGATTTACTGTACATACAAGTTGGCTCAATATTGCAAACAACTCATCTATTATATTTTACCACATCTACTTGTGGAACACTTGAGAGAGCTTGCGGACCACACTTTGAGTACCACTGCTGTATGTAAATATAATAAAGCTATTTATTGAAAATTGACCTGTTTTGTATATTAGTTTTAGGAGTTGCATCAGTTTTTGTCCCTTTTAGGCTAAAGGTTTATCTTACCTTTCATATCTTCTGTCTCACAGGGGGCCATAGTAGTCATAGTCGAATGTTTAGTGCATTTTGAAGGGAGTACATTATGTTAAGGCAGACTGGTTCTAATCCTGGGTACAGGGTCATACAGACAACAGGGGTACTGGTGTTGCCCTTATGAAAAAGTAGTATAGGAATCTTATAGTATTTGGGACAAAATATTATAGTAATCTTATAGAAATATTTATTATAGGAATAATTGGGACATACTGTAGAAGTACTACTAATAACTCTATAATATCCAGTAACCGCTATAGTTTTTCTATAGTAGTCTTATACTATAAGATTCCTATAGTACTTTTTCCTAAGGGTCATACGTGACAGAAAACAACTTGAGTAGGCTAACCTCTGCCAATGTAGGCCATCAAAGCCATAGTTTATACTCATTACTGGAGAAGTCTTGCAGCACACGTTCTCTGCTTCTGTGGGAATTCTGGTGCAATTCCAGCGAAATATAGCTAGGAGTAGGTAAGTGTGTTTGCATTTAGATCTATATATATATATTGAGCTACAGTATAACCAAGTGGTCTTTCAATGATAGTATCATGGAATTCAAACCATAACTATCTATTCCGATAGCATACATTTAGCAGGCTAGGTCAGTGGCTGAACTGCATTTAGGGTGCTAACCAGTGTTGTGAAGTAAAATATCTATAGGAAGATTGCAAAGACTTTTGACTGTGTAAAGAAATAGGTCTTTATTTTAAAACGTTTCCAACTGTTTATTACTTGAATGCAAGATGACGATTGCTACAAACGTTTACCTCTTTTAGGAGAAATTTTAAGCTGACATGCAATTGTTACCATTCTATTAAACCAACGGTCACCGACAAACGATCAGGAAGCGGTTCTTCTTCCTACTCGGATACTAGGATCAAACACATGAAGTTGTATCGCCGAAGACATTTTGTGCAACAGTTTTGACTCGAGTTTTAGCCAGGTTTTAGCACTGTAAAGTTGAATATGGAGCATAGCACAGGGCAGAATCGGATGAGGACGCACTGGAGGGAGCGTCACAGTACTGTTAGCTAATCAGAGGCGAGGTCATTAACATGTCATGAATATTCATGAGCAAGAGGCAAATCCTGTTGTTCCTCCCCTCCCAGCTTCCCCACCAAACTAGAACAGCATGAAAGACGCAGGAGAGCATTTTTTTCACCAAAACCGGCTCACAGGGCATTCATTAATACTAGAGACCATGGCAAAATTAATGAAAAAACGATGAGATGAGACCTTTAACTGTTAGCAATAGGCCTACAGGTAATACAGCTAAGATTGTCTTAACATGGCCAAGTAACTAAAGACTGGATCTCAAAGATTCCTCCTAAGGGTCGCGGTCCCTAAACAAAATCTCTAGTATGTCTAACTGCTTTATTGCATGAGCTAGTTCATTAAATTAAAATACCCAAAGAGAACAACAAAAAGATCGTTCATTTATGAACTCAGTGTGGATTTCAGAGTAGCCTATGCCTTAGCTATCCGGCTATTATAGGCCTACCAAAATGACGCAGTTACAATACAAATGTCTCCCAACAAAGAATACGCCAGTGGCAATGCTGACAAAGAAAAATATTCACATTAGTCTACTTTCTAGCACTGTCATTATTATTACATTCAATTAATCTAAACACATATACTTACTTCTACATATAGCGAACTCATGCAACCATAGGTCTCTCTCTAGCGGGCATGAGTCCTGGACAATCAATCCTCATCTTCGGGTTACAGATCAAAACTTCTGTCCGAAGATATAAACTCACTAACATCTACTCTTAGATTTCATTCAACCTGCACACTTGCAACGTGCATTAGGATTGCAGGGTTTTTAGTTACACCATGCCATAGACATAATATATCTCTATTATGTCTATGCACCATGCTCCATCCGACTTCTGCTCTAGTCTCGTTGCTGATGACATCATACTGGCGCGCACGTTAGCTACATAACATTTGGACAAGCCTATGAAATACTGGGAGAACGTAGTCTGGTAGTCTGGTCAGACAAAAGCAAAACTGAATGTTTTTGCTGTCATGATACACACCATGTTTGGAGGAGAAATGACACTGATACACATCACCCTAAAAATAGTATACTAATAGTAAAGTTTGGAGGTGGAAGCATCATTGTGTGTGGCTGTTTTTCATCTCATGGTACTGGCAGACTTCATACAGTTGAAGAAACGATGGAGTCATTTTTTTCTGGGAGATTCTTGCCATCCACCAGGGTGATGAGAATGAGATGTAGGTGGACCTTCCAGAAGCCAATGATCATTTCAATAGGTTTCATATAGAGTAAGAAAATCAAGACCCAGTCAATCACCTAACTTCAAGCCAATTGAACATTTGTGGAAGGAACTAAAGATCAGGATTCAGAAGAGGCCCCCCCGGAATCTTCAAGATTTATAGACAATCTGTTAAGAAAAATAGGCCAAAATCACACCTGAATATTGCGACTGATTAGTTTCTTCATACAGGAAATGTCTTCAAGCTGTCATTACAAACAAGGACTTTACACAAAGTATTTAACAAATTTCAGTTGGCGTGTTCAATACCTTTTTCCTGTCATTCCACTTTATTAATCATAACTTTATTTATGGACTTTAATGTTTGGATTTCTTTATATGTGTGGATTTCTTGAGTTAATACCAAAGTATGGTGAATATTTCAGAATAGCCTCATTGGAAATATATTTACTGAAAGAAATGTTGAGACGTTCAATACCCCCACTGTATATGTTACATAAAACATCATATGGAAAAAGACAATGCTTTGGTTTGCCGGAGCATTCTGGCTGTCAGAAAACTCAAAGTTTGCCACTCAAAATAGTTTTCTCCTAAACCTATAGAAGTGGAAGAAACAAGTCAAAGACATGCACCTTTGAAGATAGTTCCCAGTAAGGCCGGTGTAATACTTTGGGTGATAGTGAGAACTTTCTCAGTGTCTCTTTATGCAAAGGCTAGAAAATCAGCCAACTCCTTCAAGCTCAGTTCTGTTTTCAGTGTCTGACTATAACTACTGTTTGCCTTGAAGTCTATTACTCCAGACAGCCATGCCATTGGCCTGCACCATTGTCACCTGAATCTTGACAACTTCAGATCAACATCCGAACCAGCCACTTGATTTCACCTCAAGCATACCATTGGAGCAGTGAAATGTTGGGTTGGGTTTTTTTTCCTAAAATGTGAGCAGAGATATTGAAACATAAATTATTTACATTGCTGCCTTGTGCATCCTAGGGTAGCTACTGTCAAACTCTGCAGGGATTATTCAAGACATTGAGTTCACTTGGAATTGAATCTGACTTTCTATAACATGTTTCAATTGCTACATCTGTTTCCTCTGTTTCCTGTAAATTCAACTGACCAATCCTGGTGTTTACCACACTGTAATCTGATGACTCCAGACCCCATGACACCTTAAATTCAACTTAAATTTCAACTGAGGGCACAGAGCTGTTATGAGGGTTATTCGAGGGTATTTTAGTAGGCAAGAAAAGACACTGTGATCCGTTTGGAACGGCATGATTGTGTTGCCACGCTCCCCCGTGGTAAGAATTCCAGCTCGACAGGCCCATGTTCAACTAAATTTTAGTTCACGTGGGTCATTGTTTAAGTTGTACTCAGTGGTTATTTGACCTGACTATCTTCTATTAAGAGTGTTTCTAAAAACAATACAGCTTTCCTGGTTGTCAGTCAGCAGTTCTGTTAATTGTTAATGTCTAACAATGTTTCCCCCAGTTTGTGTTCACTATTCCAATTTCCCATCTGGGGATGCCAATTGAGATGGAAAAACCATCTTGTCCGTAAAATGAAAGATCAGAGAGACCAAGGTAAAAATATTAAATGCTTTATTGCAATGGCTGTTCCGGAACAGGGTCAGTTTCAGCACATCAGTGTAGCTGGAATGATAAAATAAACCAAGACTAAGAGGTGGTAAACACTGTCTGGAGCCTTGGCAAAGATCATCACACAACCTTGAAAGGGCACTTTCTATAGCACGTTCCAATAACCACATCTGTTTCCTCTGTGTCCCGTAATGACCATTAAACACATCAATCCTGGTGTTTACCACATTCGGTAACACTTTATTTGACAGTATTGACATAACAGTGACATGACACTGTCATAAACATATGTATACATATATATACGCAACAAGTGGCTAACGTTACAGTCAAGGTTTATCCCTGAATTAGCTAGCTCTGTACTGCACAGATTTCTGTTTGAACCGAAAACTTCTAAAATGACCCAGGTTAAAATCTGCATTTTTCATCTAAAACTCATTAGAGCTTCGTTTAGACCTTCTGAATTCATTATTGCAAACTGTCACATTATTTCCCCAAATATTTCCCTTTAAACAAAAGAACATATGGGCTATATCAAAACCACTACAGCACTGCTAGTACAATAAAGCTCAATTAAATTTGTTGGATGTTTGTTTATTACAGTTTTGTCTTGATTTATTTTATTTATTTAAGATCAAGCATCAGAGCGGAGGTGCCTTTGCTAAAATATCTTGGTGTGTGTGCATCTGCATACCAAAAGCATGTTCATTTAAAAACTAGATGTACCGCATAGCGGTACAAAATATGACCGCCGCTCAGTCCTGTACATCCTTTCCGCGAAAATAAATCACACAAATCAATTTGTCTCCATCTTTTACTCCATCCCCCACTCTTGAAACTTTTGTGTATGCTTGTTTGCCATGCCTGTGTGTGTGTGTGTGTGTATGTGTGCGGCTGCACAGAAAGTAGCCTACTGGCGCTGAAAAGGTGAATGGATTGTAGAATAGCCAAGGAAGTTGTAGCATTGTTATAAAACCTTTAAAATCTCTAAACAATCACAAGTAGGGCAATTCATCACAGTTCATCCATTGCAACTGGATTGATGAAAGGTCACTTACACCTGTAGGCTATTGTATTTGGGAAAAGCAAAAGGTATCAGCATAAAGGTTTCTGCAACCGACTTTATGGATCAACCAATCAGAACGCAGAGCAGGAGTTTCATAGATGTGACGTAGTGGAGAAGCGACAGTGACTGTTATCAGTGTCACGGGTTGGCTTCTATGTGAGTGGTTGAAGTAGCACGTCAATAGATGACGGACCAGTGGCTTATTCAATCATATGCAAGCATTTTTTGATTAGGCCCAGCCTTCTGAAATACCATTCCAATGGATCGGTTCCAGATGGATGAGTGGAGCTAGGCGGAGCGAAATTCATCTGGCTAGGGTCAGGTTACTACACAGTAGCTTAAGGTGTCAAGTCAAGTCAGTTTTATTTTTAAAGCGCATTTAACATCTTTTCTCAATACAAAGTACGCTAAAGAACGGTCTCCCGTTCTTGAAAGTTCGAACTTGAAAAGTTAAGATCGTGAGTCCAGACTCTGGAGAACGCGAGGACACAGGACGCTCAATTTGCAGTTTGAGACAGCAGCGTTCTTGCCAACGGCAGCTTCTCTCGGAACAGCTCGGGAGTCTAGTCATTTACCTATTGGTCTATTGGTCTACCCAGTATTTCTGACATTTACAATACAATTTATAATTCACCAGCTTGTTTAAGTTTGTTTCTTCTTTCTTTAATTAAATATTAATAAGAATATATTCACTTGCCGATGGCGGGAACAACGTTTGAAGTTCGCGGTTTGAGTGACAGTTATGATTAACGTTAGTTGTGAAGCCTGTAGCCTACCGTTTATAGCCTAAACATGGATCATATTGTAGCAGCAATTATGATAGGTAGGCCTATTATGTATCAATGCTGCCATTTCTCTTATGTGAGTGTCACGACTGAGCTGACGTAATGCATTGTGGAATCTTCAATCCACCAAGTCACCACCTATTTTTTACAGTTTATGGTCACCACCCGATGCATCCTTGCTAAAACCAACGATTCGATAACACTTCCGGGAATGTTATGCGTTCTTGAATAAATGCGAACTTGTGAATTGGAACAGTACTTCGGCGTAGTGTTAATTTCGTCAGACGAGACGAGAGGAAATATGTTCGTCAACGACCTTTTTTTTCATGACTAAGACGAGACGATGACGATACGGCAGTAATGTCCTGAAACACTGACTAAGACTATCTTAAGATGCATTATTGTTGACGAAAAAAGACGAGACTAAAATGTTTTGCATGAAATAAAAACTAAGATAAAATCTCTTCATTTTCGTCTACAAAATGAGAAGACAGAATATCTAGCTGTAATGTTTTCAAAATATTCTGAATGAGTTCATACGCAACAGCTTTCCTGTAGGCTAGTCTACGTGCTGTTGCTGCAACCCTGTGGCTGCAACACGAAACTACATGGAACAAGAACACTGGAGATTTCTGCCAAAGTTAGCAAGCTAACTACCTAAGCTTTATGCCACAATGCTACATACCCAAAAGTTGAAGCTTCTCTTATACAAATTAACATCCCCCAGAATGTCCATACGAAAATGTTCATCATGTAATGTCAACTATTTAACTAGTTAGACTGATGATGCAAAGTTTGCTAGCAAGTAAGCTAATATGGAAAGTTAAGCTAGCAAGTTAGCGATGGCTAAGATGGAGAGTCTGTTTGGGGAATGTGTTGTGTTTGGGCGCATATCGCCATCTAGCGAGGCGGAACATTAATACTTTGGCCTATGACAGTGTTTCTCAAACTTTTTCAGTTTCAGGACCACTTAACTAACCCTAGCTAAAAAAAAAAAAAAAAAGATTAGACCTACTTCAACAGTAGCCTATAATTAGTCTACACAATAGGCCTACTCACTGAACCACCTTGCTTATTGTCTTTGCACTTTGCTTATTGTGTGGATTCATACTGTATGATTTAAACTGGCATATCTTACATAGACAGTGTTGCAGAACTGTTTTTACATACAAGTTGGTTCAATATTGCAAACTCATCTATATTATATTTTACCACGTCTTCTCACGGACTACTTGGGATAGCTTGCGGACCACCAGTGATCCCCGACCCCACACTTTGAGAAACAGTGGTCTACGAATATGACAGTGGTCCAGTCAAATCTTTTACTGTCTATGGTCAAATCCCAGCTGAGCTATAACTGTAGCTCGACTTACCTGTGCATGTAAACATACTGACTGACAAAAAATCAGAATGAGTAATTATAACAGACGAGTAGCCCTGTGGACACACAATATTGTTGGAAAATTGAGATGTGTGAAACACTATTTGACTCAAATGGTAATCAGAAATAATTTGTTATAAAAAAAAAGACTAAAATGTGTTGACTAAAACTGACTAAGACTAAGATACCTTTAGTTTTCTTTTGACTAAAACTAGACTAAAATGACGAGACTTTTAGTCGACTAAAACTTGACTAACAAAAATGATATTTGAATGACTAAATATGACAAAGACTAAAAAGGACATTTCGTCACAAGACTAAGACTAAGACTAAATTAAAAATAGGTGACAAAATTAACACTACTTCGGCGGTGATGAGAACACAAGTATAGAACGCATATTCACCTTATTCCGCGCGCAAACATGGGGGCGCGCTATCCGAACTTCTGATTGAGCAGTACATCCATTGCGATACATTGAGATAGCAGAGCTCTATCGAGATGACTGGCATCATATATTATGGGTCATCCTAAAGTTAGGAACGTTTATTTAGTATTTTGGTGACTTAAGACATTTCTGTTATACAGCTTTCCTATCTGAAGTTAGGAAAAAACTGACTTTGGAGCGGCTGTTCTGTAAGTTAACCTCTCTATCCTCTTCTGCCGTGTTATCCCAATGAAGCTAACTAGACGTAGCTAGCCGACCGGAAGTTTAAAGACAACGTGAAATTTAAAAAATTGGGCGGGGCTGAATAAGGTGAATAGGGCTTATTTGCAAACACCGCCGCGGCCATGTTGATATGACATTCCAGTTCTATAGGCTTCTATGTGACAATAGCCTGCAGCGCGTAGATTTGAGCTGAGCAGAGCACAGTAACCTAACGGCTTCATCTTGTCAATATCAAGAGTAGATAAACTTAATCGTTGTGGACCCATATCTAATAGACTCAATATAGTATTAAAGATCCGTCCGTCATTATTGTCAGCTGTAACTTACCCCGATATTCATAGCCTAACTGTCTGTTCATACATCGGCACACGCAGCTGAAGGCGTTCAAATCGCTTGAGTCAAGGTCGCCTAACTTATATTTGTTCCACCAACGACATCGTCTAACATTGCCATGATCACAGAGAATAACGCTGCATCTCATTGGACTGCAATTGTATCTTGCGTTTGCCTGTTGCTCACAACCTGCACCCAAGGACTTTGCTAAAGTAGTTTAAAGTGGATTAGCCAGTGATCGTTCTTGTCTGATAACTTCTAGGCTACAGGAGGATCTATGATGCAATGTTCTGGAGGCAGAAAAGGCTAACATATTTCTCTACATTTCCAAAATCCAAGTGAACAAAACACAATACATATCCGAATTATCTACTGATATCTTTCTCCGCTGAGTTTGTTCCTACTTGCCGTGCATAGCCGACGAGCTGACAAGGGCGCACCATCAATAAAAATATTAGCCTTGGCTACTGTAAAACGTTGGCTAACATTGCCTACCTATAGGTAGCTATATGCAAATGCAATACGTCCAAAGGTAATCTACGGTAGGCGACTACATCAGGCTACTGCTGATGTCTCCGCATATTGCATAGGGGCAGCTGTCTGCTGTCTGTACTGTCTAAACGTATTTAACTTAATATAGTATTAATAGCTTAACACAAATATAATAATGGCGATGGATGTGAGGAGTTGGCTGTAAGTTTAGCCTTATCCTATCTAGCCACAAGTCTCTCCTGCGCTGACTCAACTCCTCAGTCATTTTCTTCTCGTTTTCTGACCATAGCTGTAGCTGTCAACATTGAGCATTGAAAATAAGGGAGTTTTTCCAGTTTACTCACCCAAAATACAGGGAAATTTCAACATTCGTCTTTCTGTTGCTATCCCTCTGGTGAGAGCAAGAATTCGTACAAAACTGCTGCACTAACTGAAGCTAGGTCTAATGAGACTTTGCTTAAAGTTTGGCGTCAAATGCTCTCTCCCACACTGTTCTGATCACTTTAAGGTCGCCTTTTCAGGCAAGCACAACGATGCTTTAAAAACATCTTTTCGCTGGAAGCGCAGGGGGTAGCAAAAGGACAACAGTACATAGACGGACAAGTCCGATGGGGCTAATGTAATAAGAGTAATAAAATATGGGATATTTTACGGGAAAATATTAAAACAGGAAGACAGCTGGAAAAAAGTTGACAGGTATGTTTCTGACAGTGGGTGACTCTAGGGCTCTTTGCTGTTGTTAGAACGGCCTAGCCTATTGAACAACATAGGCCTACCATCACGTTAAATTTTGTACAAATAAATAAATAGCCTACAGCGATAATACCGGCGCTGTCGCGCTTGTCAATTGACAGCTGCATTAAATAGACCTACCTATGCATTTTCTATATCAACAAAATGGCCGCTGCGAACGTTATTACCTGATTATTACGTAGATCGAATATGCCTAATCGAGAAAAGCCCATGCACATAGTGCAATCCAAAGCGCTCCAACAAACAAGACACATAACAAGACAAACGATGCCGGATAGAGCGGCGTAGTCGCCAGCGTGCCCATGACATCAAGACATGACAAATACATTTAAAAAATAACAAATACAAACAATGCTGGACAGAGCGGCGTAGTCGCCAGCATACCCGTGACACCAAGACATACAAGACAGACAACAAAACAAATAAACAAATAAAAAGTGAAAAAAAAAAATAAAATATATTTAAAAAGGGAAAAGGTGATGTTAAAATTAGTCCAACCGATATGCCAACAAAGTTCTTTAACGTTAGCAAATGATCAACCCAGGTGAATTCACTGGCAGTCTGGAGATCACGTTAACGTTAGGCCTTGTAGACTGCAGTCTGGAGATCACTGGAAGCACAGTCTGAAGTAGTGGGCGATCGTGTAGATCCGCAACTCGGTGGACTTCTAACAGCGACCGTCTGTTACTCCGTGAGACTGCAGCTCCTCACCACTAGGCTAACGTTAGTCTGCAGTTGGCATGGCAGCTCGCAGGTCAGCAACATCTCGGCGCCCACGGCAGATCTTTCACAGAGTAGCTAGCCTAGGTCCAGCTGTCCTAAGAGATCCCCTCGACCAGACAGTGAAGTGCACCGTTCACGGTGTGTTGTTATCACCTCACATACATACAGCACACTGCTTGCTACAGTAAGCCTCCTCTACTTGCTGCACACTGCCCCCCCCCCTCCCTACATACACAGCACATTGTCTTCAGGATCTTCTCCAACACACATCCTCTACATACTTACAGCACACTGCCCCCACCTACCCACACACACACTACACACACACACACACAGTCACTGCTACACTCCCCTCCCGCCCACACACACATCTTCCATCACTCACATACATCATACATGCAGTACTCTGCTTGCAATAGTAAGTCCCTTCACCATACTTGCAGTACACTGCCCCCCCCTCCCCTACATACACAGCACATTATTTCATCAGGAAGCTTCTTCAACACACATCCCCAACATACTTACAGCACACTGTCCCCCCCCCCCCATACACAGCACATTGTCTCATGAGGAAGCTTCTCCAACACACATATTGCACACTGCCCTCTCCCCACATACACAGCACACTATCCCATCTCCCCTGTCATCCCCCCAACACACACACCAAGACCCCTGGCAGTTGGGTTAGCCCCTTGAGCCGTGGATCTGCCCAAGTTTTCTTCCTTGGTAAGGGAGTTTTTCCTTGCCCCTGTTGCTCTTGGGTGCTCCTTGTTGGTGCCTCCCCCCCATTCCAATCCTCCCCACCTTTCTTATGCAGCCCTTGCCACTTAATCTACTAAACCCCTCTTCTACTGCACCCACTTTGCACAAATAGGCTGACACCAGACATAATTTCACTGCATTTCTTACTTCCAGTAACTATATGCATGTGACAATAAACTTCCTTGTATCCTTGTATCCTTGTAAAGCAGCCATAATGAAATGAAGGTGTCATTGTTTGGATACTTCACACACACATGCTTTTTAATCTCAGACTACAACTACCAACCTGGAATCAAAGCACATCGATTCACCCTGCACGCACTTAAAACAAATAAACAGGCGTCTCAGTCTCACGCATGTATAGGCAAAACTGTATCAGACCGGTGTAACGTTGGTAAATCTTCCATTGCACAGAATGATTTTTGTAGCACTTGCAACAAATGACAGTCGAAAGATACAATTACAGTGCTGCTATCAATTTGCTTGGTATAACCGCATTTATAGTTTTCTACAAATGCATCAAATTGGCCTCCATCACTCAACCAACGCTAACGGTAACATTATTGTACCTAGGTCCTTATTGATATTATAAGATTAACGTACCTGCAGTAAAAACCAAGCATGTCCGATAAACATTCTCAGATTTATTTTGGCTTCAAGAAGAAATGGGAATTACATTTCATGTGAACATCATCCTATCCTTATTAGACGTTCTCTGCGGTAAACTACAGTCCTTGTAGGAAGCGCCCATTGTTTTTCCAACCCAGTTTTAACTTCCAACAAAATTACGTCTCACAGCAACGATGCGCCATCTAGTGGACAAACGACTACTTATCGCCAATACTGGAAATGCAGCCATGATGATGATGATGATGAATATTTATTTCTTTTAATCCTACTGAATTTGTAATTATGTATCGGCCGTTCTAATACCAATAGTATGTGCGTACCTGTGTGTGTGTGCATGTTTATATGTGTGCACCGCCATCTACAGGCCAATGAGTGTACAGTCACTAAATGTACACATAACCTAAAATTTTTTAGACCCCCCCATGGATGAAATTCTACGAAACTTGGCATACCCCCAGAGAATGCCAGGTCAATCATACACATACAATTTGGTGGAGTTCTGAACATCTTAACTGAAGATAGGGGCGATTAAAGCAGAATGATATTGCATTTTCATTTTTTACCGGGGGGGTGCAAATCACAAATGAGTGATTATGGGCCAGGTTGATGTGGGCCCTTGAGACCAACATACCATAAAAGATTCTTCATCCTCAGTGCCACGGTTCAGGTAGTTATTTAGGAAAAACTGCTTTTTTTGCGGTCCGGGGGGCCCAGCACGGGGGGGGGAAGTGGCCCCCGGGGACGAAACGAAACTTTGCCGTAAAAGTCTAGTGGGGCTACATACCCACCAAATTTCATGTGCACCGGTGTTTCTAGCTTCGCTAGCAGCGGTCATAATAATCTCCTGGCATTATGCATGCTACGCAGAGTGATCATCTGAAAATGGAAAGGGGCTTCGGTAGTCTATAAATCCCACATAAATCCCAGAATCTTTCACTATTTCAGATCTTCATATGAGGGTCATTTTCTTTCCCCCGAAAATGTGAAAATACATGGCCTTGAGAGCTGGAGAGGTCTACTGGGTATGCAGTAGTGGAACATGTTGTACTCGCATACGTTTCTCCCATGGCTTCTGCCTTCGTGCATCCCACCAACTCTCTCTTCCTCAGCTTTCTCTATTATGGGGCATTTGCACAGAAATGTGAGGATGTGAAAAATGTAAAGTTGTCAAAGGAAAAGTGTGACCCTGCAAGAGTGAAATTGCAATATGGATTTAATCTGCGGAGCCCAAATTCCTGGAACAGAGTGCTTACACGCAACAGCTTTTACCCCCGAGCTAATATGTGGCAAGAGACAGGAATCCGTCCCATGACTTTTTTTCCACAACACAGGTAGAGCAGCACTTCTCCCACATCAGCCAGTCAAGCATGACTCCTTTCACTTTGCAGATATTATTAGCCTGCCACTCAAGCTCATTTCACATGTGAATCCTGAAGCAGAATGGAGAGTGAAAAGTGCTAAAATAAAGTCTTATGATCTGCCATTGTTTTTTTTTGGTAAAGGCTTATCTGCGCCAAATAGCTTTGATGAAGATGGACAATAAAGCTTTTCATTGGCCATCAAGTGTCAGCTTTACATCAAAATGAAATTGAGTGACCTTAAGCTGTGTTTTGAAAATAAAATCATTATATAAAACAATATGAGAAACTTGCCTTATAGGGTCACTGTGTAGCTTAAGCACTTTGATAGAATTCTTTACTAAATTGGTGATTTTATGTGATGACAGTTTAGAAATAGCTTTAACCAAAGACCCTTTAATGACTCAAATATTAAATATTGTATCATGACAGGGAAGATTAATGCCATTCATTGGATGGTTTCTATACTAATTGCATAATAGCATTTAGATGGTGGGAAAAGGACAAGAATGCTAGCGTCTGAGAGAACCTCTATTTAGAATACCAGTGGCAACAGGGTCTGATCTTCCTGTCACACTCCCCCTCCAGAACAGGGTGTTTTGGAGGGAAGCAGACAGCCTTGTTAAACTTCAAGAAGCAGTGATTGACACCATGTTTAAGCGGGAGGCAGAGCTGAAGAAACATCTGCCACTGATAAAATCTCATCTCTCTGCTCACGGCTGACAAAACTCTCACCTACATTATCGCCAGCCACCCCAAGCAGGAGGCATCCTCTCTGGTAAAACACTAAAAAAAAGATTGGATACAAGAACAGGCTCTTTTGAATTTCAATGGCTAGAGGACTGCCTCAAGAGGGTGATCGTACTCTCCGCCCCCTGAACTGCCTGTTTGCCATGTGGAGACTCTGAAACACATAATTATACATTTCAGTGCAATATGGCAGCAGTACTTCCATATAATAAGGCAAATTTCTACTGTCAAGTCGATAGCCAGTAATGATCCACTTATGATTCCATGTAAAAGCACCAGCTCTGTAGGGTTTTATTTTGCAGATGTGCTGTCAGTATGTTATCCTTATTCAGATTGTTCAACTAAAGAATAGTTCAGGATATTTTATCTTTAACATCATAAAAAAGCTCTAATAGCCTGTATGTGGGGATGAAGGGGGTAGAGGGGGATGGGGATCTCTGCTAAAAAACACTGTACTCCACTAGATAATAAATGATGAAGCTGTCGGGTGGATGGTATTGAGGTCAGAGTGTCTGTATTTAGGTACATCAAGGCCATAGTCTGTCTGAGAGTGTTTTAAGACCTTGTAGAATATGCTAGGTTAATGACATAGCACATTGTGCAGGTTTTTAAGCAATAAATTCAACACTAGCATTGTCCATCGTCCATAGCCGCTGTGGTAACATAAATGTTCAGCACATTGCATTCAACGATGTCATATAAAAGAGAGTGTAAGTAATCACAACCATATATCCAACTATGGGCCAATAGGACAAGGGCTGTAAATAACCAGGAATATCTCACAATGACCCTGGCATCCAAATAAAAAGATGGATCCATGCGTTGCATCATGACTCAAGATCACAGAGAGCTCCGATTTGTACTTTTTAAATGACAGACATCATAAAACATATCTATCTCAAACTAAAATGGTGGCAAAGCATGATAGTAAATAAGAAAGATAACAAGTCATTTTATGACTTTATGAGGTAATGGCATACAATTTACTTTTTGCTTTGGTGCAAATAGACAAATTGTATCCCCCATAGTATGGGGATACACATGCAAATACATAAACACACACACACACACACACACACACACATGATCATGAATGGATGATGTGCAAAAAGTGTTCACCAATCAGACATTGGGCCTAAACAGAAGCTAAAATGTTTGACTGCATCATAAATGCGAAACTGTTTTTTTTCTCCCCTCATGTTCAAACCTATAATTAGGGCCTCCACCCTATTTCCGTTTTCTCTCTCTCTCTCTCTCTCTCTCTCTCTCTCTCTCTCTCTCTCTCTCTCTACTGGTGGCTACTTTTTAAAGTAAAATGCAAACAGTGAGAACTGCTGTAATTACCACAACTTGGGGAAATAGATAAACACCAGACAGAAAAAAGCTCTCTCCACCCTGGACAAAAACAAAAAGCCCTCTCCACCCTGGACAAAAAGTGATAGCACCAGCAACATTCCGCAGAGCTCCCCTCCTTGCGCATCAAAACAATGGCCTTTGATTGGTCTGTTAAAACGTCTTTGATTTGCCTCCAGTGACTGCGGCAATGCGCACTCATCGCCGGCCAGCCAGAGTGGAGGGGAAGAGTGTGGGCGATCAATAGGCTCACAGTCTTCTCGTAATTTACATCAGGCTTACAGTGCAAGCTAATTGCTTTAATGAGCAGTAGAATTAGTGGAGTCCCTTCTAATTAACCCTCCCATCTCCAGGGGGTTATCAACGAATGTATTAAAGCATACAAGTGGTCATACACACCCACACATACACACACACAAACAAGCACACACTCACACAAGAAGTTGATTAAACAGGGACATGGGTGAAGCGATAAGAGTTTTTTTTTTTTGACGATAAGGCGGGAGGAAGACTTCCTTACAGCTTAACTTAAAGTATTACTGAAATATTATTATTTGTTTACAAATTAAAATGTAACTGGCAGCGCTTCTGAGATTCCACAGATGGGGTTCAATGCTGTAGGAAGGAAGGAGAGAGAGATGCATCTACATTACATACTGTATAGCTAATTAACCAGTGATTGCACTCCTTCAGTGCCATTTCTTTCAATGCTAGACAGGACGTGTCTGCTATCAACTTGACACATGCTAACATGCATTTTAAGCAGGGTTGTCATTTAGTGTGGAGTTGACGGCTGCTGCTTTCTTAAGCAGCTCTCTGCTGTAGCATTAGCACTGTCTGAGAAAAATACATGGTGAAAAAAACTATTAAAAAATAAATATATATATATATAATATATTTATATATATTTTTTTTAATAGTTTTTTTCATATATGTATATATAAATGTCATACAGGCAGGTGCCCATGTTTAGAAATGGCTGGTGAGGAGTAGATGGAGAGGGTTTTATTCAGCCTCTAGTCTAGGGGGAGTCTTTGTCACCATGAGAACATGTCACTAATGACATCTCAGAGGACAGAATACAGGCAAGATAACACATAAAATGAGTCTTATTCTCACATTTCACGTTTACAGAACCCCTCGTGAACACTGGCCATGGTGTGAGGGAAAGTCTGCCAGAGCAACAGTAATGGCTGTAACAAACCTCAACCCCTGGCTCCAGCATGGGTGAACCATAAGACATGGTTCAATAGGATTTTGCATCATTTCTGTGTATTGTTACAAGCAGAACTTTGGGGAACAGCAGAACGTCAGCCCTGAAATTTCATTATGAATTTGTAATGAAACCACAATATATAATATTGGCCTAGATATAGCAATGTATTCAAGAACATGAAGTGAACAGGGACGGGACAATAGTTGCTTATTGATCACGCTGGAACAGAGTCGGTCTGATTTGTGTTTTAATGTGTAAATGTCACCAACTCCCTGGGGTGCTTTTCTGAGCGCGGTGGACAACACTACCAGGGGAGACAGTGCTGCCTTTTACAGCCTCTAATTGTCTTTCAGCATGCTCCTACATCTCCTCCCCAGTCTCCAACAAGATGGGAAGATAATAATAGAACAGGAGCCTGCGCTGGTTTTCTTTTGCACACATGGGCAAATAGCACACACACACACACACACACACACACACACACATGAACGAACAGATGCATGCACACACACACACACACACATGAACAGATGCATGCACACACACACACACAAACACACACACACACACACATGAACAGATGCATGCGCACACACACACACACAAACACACACACACACGCACACATACACACACACACACACACAGAGGGAGAGAGAGAGAGATCTCACTAGGGAATATGGTGTAATAAATACAGTAATAGGGATTGCTCACTGTGAACTAGAATAAAAATAATAATTTAGTCATAAAAGACAATTCCTGCAATTTCAAAATCAGCTTAGATTTCATTATACAGTATGTAATTATATGATTACAGTGCACTTTAGAACATAATGAACAGCAAACAACATCATAATAACTATTCAAATGTCTGGTATTCTATTAACTTTGCACCATATTGAATTTTCATTTACCCAACAAGACTTGCTCTTATGTGACCCCCCTCTGTGCAAATCTATTCGCCCCACCCCCCCCCCCCACCACACACACACACACCCCGAGATGAGGGAGATAAGAGACTGAGGGCTTCACTCTGTTCCTTTTGTCAATTAATTGCTTCTCTGTCTCTTTGAGTCCTTTATGCCATATGTAGATGCACACCCACATGGATTCAGAACCAGAGAGACATCTGGCTGTTCTACCACTGAGCTCCATGCTGTCGTCTCTCCGTCTACTACTCCAATTACGGGAGTGGGTGGACGGACCTGGCAGGGCCTGGGAGGCACATTAACAGCAGAGCTTCTGCCCCAGAGTCAGGCTTACCTGGTTCATATCCTGTCTCTTAGGGAGCAAATCGTGGAGATTTGTTTGCCACCTTTTCCCCTATTTCAGAGCTGTCACGGAAATGCTAAGGCCAGACTGTAACTTTTATTTAGTCTCTGAATAATTGGGATAAAGCTGTACGATTACAAGGCAGACCTGACTTCCCCCTAACTGACCACTGCCCCTCCTCCCTCCATAAATGTGCATGGCAGCCTTCCTCTCGGCCAGGCACTGCTGTGAATAGCGTTGCAAAAATCCAATGATGCATAAAATCACAAACATCTTGCAGAGGCCAGTTTATTTCATCAGATTTTTACTTTCTCATAAATGTTCATTTCCAACATAGTGCCAGACACTACCAGGTCATGAAACCTCATTATGCTTTTAAAAGACCAACCTCAGCACACGGTAGTAAAGGTTTGTGTTGCGGGAAACACATCCGGCAATATCTGCAGCCAGGCTTCAGAAGGCCTCAGTCTGAGAGGAATTCAGATCAATATTGTGTGGTGGTTGGTGGTTCTGGTAAAGTTCTGCATATACAAGGTCATTTAGCACCTCACAGGTTGGATGATTATAGTGAACTGCTAATTACAGGTGTGAATGAATGGGTGTGAAATTCAAACAACACCCTCTGGAAGGGGAATGGGGAGTTAATACCAGGACTTACAACTTGCAATAAGTTCTCCTGCTTGCTGCAAAGGAGTGATGAAAACATACTGAGAGGAAGAATATTTCTGAGTTCCCTCGTTTAAGGCTTTTGTATTCCACTACCGCGTTCCTTTGCCAAATGTTTGTGTTCGCTTTTTGCTATTCTCTTGAACATCTTTTGTATTCCTGCGCAGTACATTTCCATTCCCCTCGCACCATAGCCTACTCTTTGCATTCCTCCTCAGTGCTGTGTGTGTGTACCGCTGGAATGCCTCTGACACCATGCCATTCTGAAGGGTTCCGGTCGCTCCTGCTGAAAGTGAATGAGGGTCCTGAGGTAAGCTTTCCTTTCCTCCAGACGCCACACACACATATATACAGTAGACATGACAGCGGCAGCAGTGCCTTGCCCATGGCTCACGGTGGGGAGCGATCGCGTGGGAGGACAGAGATAACACATGTGAAGGCAGAAATGCCAAGGCTACGCATGCTGTACTGGAGTGTAAAAGGGGACATGTTTACTCTCCAGATGAAGATTATCCCCAACCATCGTAATGAGCATTCAGAATCCTTTGTTGTACACTTGCAGGTGTCCTAGTTACATTTCCCCTTAATGTTAACAACATACAGTCTTGGAAAAAGTACATGTATCTTCCAAATGCAGCCACTACAACAAGCAGGAGGCTATTGGTGACATTTTAAAAACAGGGTGTTTCAGCATAAAATCTATTTTCTCTTGTGTCTTACCTGGGGGCAGAGTGGCTACTTCTATTATCTCTGTGGTCCAGCGGTGTCTCAAAAAAAAAATGATACAGGAGGATTAATGAGATGAGTGACTAAAAAATACAAATTGTAATATGGTGGGATATATGGCAATCCTGATCATCAGAACACCAGCAAACCCCTGTCCAGTACTGGAAAAAAACAGGGCTCTTTTAACTCTGTTGGGGTGGTACTGAATAAAACTGGATTATAAAGGACACACTCAGCAGTATTCCTTCCTGTTCTAAACTGCAGTGCAACTGTGTGGCCCTGCAGAGATCTCACCCAATATACCTGTGTGAAACCAGTGAAGAGTATGTTTGCCACACCTCCGCATGCATTCCTGGCCTTATTTAATCTAACACTATATTAAGTCAGACAAATTAAGGCCAGCCAATTAAAATTCAATTCCAGCTGAGACCAGCATGAAGGGTGGTTTAATAGCGATGCTCTAATTAGCTCCAAAGAGATGTGTTTCTTGACCTGCTTCATTTTCTATTTGTGTTAGGTTGAGGCCTGGACGAACTGGTCAACCACATACTCGTTTGAATAAAATAAAATGCACTTAATGGTAAAAATCCAGAACGTTTTTGCTTGAAAGCCAAAGGAACTGTGAGGCAAATGGGGGTGAGGAAAGGCTCATGCTGAGGCTGTATACACTCGATGGTGTTTTATTCCCCCAACGTCGTCTTCCAGGCAGCGCTGCCACCGCTGACTTAAAGGCACCTAATCCTAAACCTAACCCTAACCCTAACCCTAACCCTAACCCATGCCTAACCCTAGTGCCTTCCAGGCACCGCTGCCTTGAAGACAACGTTGGGGGCATAAAACACCAAGAAACGCTGTATACTGCACCCTGATATTAAAAAAAAATAAAGTAAAGAGGTTTTCATCTACCATGATAAAGGGTTCATATGATATAATGGGATTTCAGTGGAGGCGTAAAAGAAGGCAGACTGCATGGCTAGTTGTACATCAACTGCTGTGAGAGATGTCACCTTTTCAAAACTTTCCAAGTCTGCACAATTACTTCAATTACTTCAATAAAATGAATGGGGAAACAACACATTCATTACTATGCTGCCCACATGTTACCAGCAGGCAGACCTCAACAGCTAGTTAACAATTTGTCAGAAGTGTAAATACAAAAGGCTTGACTTATCTTCTGTTAGCCTGTCACAAATTATTTGATACTCAAAATGATTTGTGTTTGTGTAATGTCAGGACCCATTCAGATAGTATTGTGCCTAATTGTGAACTAGCCTAATGGTCAGCCAGCTAAGCAGGTGGATGGATTCAGGTGGTTGCGAACTTAACTTCACTCGGCACACCATGTACATGTGGAGCCAGAAATATCAGTAGAACCAGATAATGTGGCAGCTTGGAATGGCTTGCAACAGAAGGTAGACAGTGCCACTTTATAGCCCCAAGTGTCAAAATAAAAAAAGAATATATATATATAAAAATAGAGAGAGAGAGAAGAAGCATAGTCCAGCTCTTCATTCAGACCTGGACTTGTTGTGACTTCTCTTTGTAGCAGTCTTTTTAGTTTGTCTCCTCCCTTCTTGGATGGTTTGATGCCTCTATCCCTATTGCTTTGCGTTGGTCTGGGATGCATCCATGGACCATGGTGTTGTTTATGATGTTTTGCCATGGGGTAATCATCATTGCCTGTCCGGATTATCTATTGCTGCTTAGCAACTCCCTGTCGAACATTTCTTTTTGCCCATCCCACGTAAAAATGGCCACATGAACATTGAAGGTTGTACAGTACAAAGGTCATATTGCAGTTTATGTAGCCTTTTTTATATAACATAGTTTTTTATCTGAGTGTACATCTTTGAAGTTATTAGTTTGTTGCATAGTTCTACATTGCAATCTACTGTACCTAATATGCAGCCAATGGATACCTTGTCTTAGCTGAATTACTGAAGCTAAGCAGGTGTGGGCCTGGTTAGTACTTGGATGGGAGACCTCTTTGGAAAACTAGGTTGCTGCTGGAAGTGGTGTTGGTGGGTGGCCAGTAGGAGGCACTCTTCCCTCTGGCCAAAAAAGATCGATCCCAATGCCCCAGTGCTGTGACGGGGGCACTGCACTGTAGGAGATGCCATCCTTCGGAGTAGACGTTAAACCGAGGTCCTGACTCACTGTGGTCATTAAAGATTCCATGGCACTTATTGTAAAGAGTAGGGGGTTCCCCGGTGTCCTGGCTAAATTCCCAACCTGGCTCATTCAATCTGGCCCCCTAATCGTCACCCACTGTAATTGGCTCATTCACTCCCTCACTCTCCACCTCAAGCTAGTGTGTGGTGAGCGTTCTGGTGCATAATGGCTGCCGTGCATCACCCAGGTGGGTGCTACACATTGGTGGTGGTTACTAGTGAGGTCCCCCCATCCATGTGTTGTAAAGTGACCTTGGGTACCATGAAAGGCACTATATAAGTCGAAGGTATTATTATTAATATTCACATAATGCAATTCTAAGAACAGGATAAATGGCTCAATAATGTGTGCAGCTGGATTTCAGAATGAGTGCATAGGGACAGTCTACAAAGTGCAACACTGAAAACAGATTGCATGATTTAGTAACACAAGTATACACACAAAAAAACAAAATCTTGCAATGACGCCTCCCAAGCTCCGTAAAAATTGCATCATGCGTGAGGCAAATGAAAACTACCAGAGAGGAAGATTAAAAGACCCCTCACATCTCTATAGGTCGGCGGAGCAATATGCAGGGATATGAGGACGGTGTTTCTTCTCATTTTACTCTTGCCAGTCTTAACTCTCAGTTAGAAAGAATTAACAAAAGCCTTTTTTGTGCATGCAGACAGTTTGCCTCCCACCTGTGTTTGAGTCATACCACTCTCATTGTCAAGTCTGAGACGTGCCTCTGCTGGCAAAGAAGAAAAGGGGGAAAAAAACAAGAGAAATGTTTTAACAGCCAATAGCATTATCCAAGCATGCCGCATAGCGCTGTCTAATATGACTGCCACTAGTGCCACATAAAGTGCGAGAGAATGAACAAGAATTAAGTGAAATGACAAGATATTTTCCATTCCAGTAAAAGTGTCTTATGTTAATTGATTATGCTTCAGGCAACAATAGACTAAAAGTTTGTTGTATAATCTTATTCTGACTAACTTTGACAAACACTATATGACCACCTGCCGGCGCGCCGTGACAGTCATGATTATTCAGATGACAAGGCATCTCAGAAAGTAAAAAAGTGAGACCTGACAAACACAGCAGGTATTTTGAACATTTAAGATTAAAAAAGATTGGTTATCATATTTTGTGGTAATAATCATAAAATGGCTTACGCTTTTCCCAATGAAAAATGCACAAGTGAACAGAGATGCATAAAAAATGCTGTTATTGTCACAGGAACCTCCTTAAAGTGTAATATGCAGATTCACTAAGGTTTTTACCCCAGCATTGATGGAAAAGCCTTTATCCTTAGAGAACATGGTTGCTTTCCTGAATATAAGTATGAAGCCCACATTTTTATTGCATTGCATTATTGTGGCAGCATTTGCCACAGACTTTGGTGTACATGAAAGTTAATCCCCAGCTTCTTTATGTGAAGCAGAGAGTGGCTGTTTTCAAGCTGGTGGAGGTGTGGGGATGGCAGTGGATCCCCCTCAAGAGGGAGAAGAGAGGCCTTGAGGAGGAAGCCGAGCACAGCAGAGCCCAGCCCCGCACCGAGAGAATGACAGCAGGCCTGAAGTGCAGCAGCATCCTCAGCAGCAGCAGCAGCGCTCAAGGAGACGAGCTGGAAAGCTCAGCCGTCAAGCATGCGATGCCGAGCCTGGGAAAGACTTGACAGCAGCGCTCTGAGCGCTTGAGAGTAACCCATGTTCTGTAGCCATCTGGCCCGAGCACTGATCCGGAACATGACACTGGCAGGTGGGGAAGAACAGAGGGACCAGAAAGAGGAGAGAAGAGAGGAAAATAGAGATGAGGAGGAGGAAGGGAGGGAGGAGAGGAGAGGAAAGGAGAGGAGGAGGAGAAGGAAAGGAGGGAGGAGAGGAAAAGGAAAGAAGGGATGGAGGAGAAGAGGAGGAAGGGAGGAAAAGAGGAGGAGGAAGAGGGAGGGAGAGAGGAGAAGAGGAGGGAGAGATTCAGTTTCTGTAGCACCCTTTTTACTTATTCATTTGGAGGGCTACCTTTGATCCACAGAGCCCAAAGTGTACTAATGACGGTCTACTCTCGGGGCATTGTACAAGATGCCTGCTTAGTGTTGTTTTTTCTCTCGACTTCATTTTTTTTCTTTTTTTGATGATGATGAGAGTGTGCATTTCAAGCACTTAGGACTGATGACTGCCACTGTATATTTGCCCAGCGAGTTTCAAAATCGGCATACAGATAAAAAGTGACATTAAATAATTCAGCGTGTCAAATTATAGACAGTTTTTATGTTGGTTGGTAAATATTTAATTACAGCAACGTGATTATTAAATGTCTTTTTAAAGTAGAGTCTGTCACCCGTCATTCTCTGGAACACTTTATTAGGTGTCAGCTGACAGTGGAGATCAAATATCAACAAAATGCACCACCACCCTAAGAAATCAGCTCTTACTTATTACTTTAAACTATACCATATTACTATATACCCAAGTGAAATAACATATGCAAAGTGGTGTCTGAATTATCGACTTTTACTTTATAGGGACATACAATGAAATTATTGGATAATATAATATGACTAACCTGCTAAATCTAGTTTCAGCTAGCATGAAACAAAATAACCAGTTTCATTATGGGGTTCATAATGAGGAGAGATTGGTTATCCACTCATGCGGAGCATTGAAATAACCTTAACTTGAAAGAGCAATATCCGGTACTATCGTTCATATAATCTTGATCATGAATCAAGGTATTCTCCGGGGATTATGTAACAGAAAACAAACAACCGACATAAAATCATACTGCATAGCCTTATTGTTTGGACACCTCTCTCTCTCTCTCTCTCTCTCTCTCTCTCTCTCTCTCTCTCTTGAGGCAAATACTCTTGCATTCTTTGTGTAGAGACTCTCTTGTTATTTCTCCAGATGTTCCAAAGTGTGCACACTACATTCACCAAGGCAAGGTTATGTTTTTTTTGTACTGCTAACATAAAACAATGTGTTATGTATAAACACCATTACACCATTATGGACAAAATGGCATGGTTACAATCAGACAGACAATGCTGTGACACTATTTGGCCCTGCTCATTCACCTCTTGATTGAATACCACTAGTAAACTAAGTAACATCATCAACAATCAACAATCAACAATCATTTTTGTCCAAGCATACATTCAGTTCTGCCAACAATTTACTGTCAATTTGCTGTCAGATTTCCTACAACTGCTAAAGTGAAGGTTAAGATGAGGTCAATTGAATTAATTTGTACACTGTTCGTACAATGAAACCTGGATAAAGCTGGCCATCACCTCTTGCACTCTGGAGGCCCGCCATCATTGGAAAGCAGTAATAAAATCAGTTTGTTCTCCCAAAAAGATGATGCCTCCTGTTTTGCTTAAATACCTTTTCACCAGATCGTTAGGCAGAGTATATAGAACACAATAAGAAGTCCATTGTTGGTGCTGTTTTATCAGGACATAATCCGGGGACCATGGTCAAATTAAAGCTCTGATAAGAAGAGGTCATGCCAAGTAAACTTTATGGCTGGTCTCTTGGAGTGTACAATGGATTATGAGATAGAAATCGTCACAGACTGTACATTAAAGTAGTCATAAAGACCCGTTGAGAATAAATGTTAAATATTTATTCTTAACTTATACTTAAAGAATTATCATCATGAATGTTTTCATGGACATCTTGAACTTTCATTTATTTCATCCAACACTAACTTGGAGATCAATCTCAGTACATGCTGGGTATATAACAGTAAAAGACATTTTCTGACATTCTTACACATCTACACATCCAGGAGTCCCACTGAAGTAGTCTTTTCTCTTGTCTTTCCGCTCATACTGTCCCGTCAGCTCCCAACAGTGCTTCTGCAGGGCCGCTCTCCATGGTGCTGAATCTATAAGCCAACTGGAGGTCATTTATCTAGTGACCTTAGTGTTCCAAAAGCCTTGTACACCAACCTAGATGTATTTCTTGCCATGTGACTGTCTCATTTTGTCAAATGTTTAGTGCTCAATGTTTACATTTTTAGCCTACTTCCTTTTTTCCACTACTTAAGACAATGCAATCTGTCTTGCTACTTGATTTTTAATGCTAATATGACATTTCAAGGAGTAGGTCAAAGCCATCTCTGCTGCCTCAGTGTCATGCATTAGAATCAGTAGTCTCCTTCAAAAGGGGAAGCAAAATCACACCACCAAATGCATATCTTAGTAACAACTCCGTAAAACCCGGAGGAATGCTGGCTTTTAGCAGCGCCAGAAACCACACTATCATTATGGAAACAATCAACACTGAATTTAGCTCAAGGTTGGACACACTTCTAGAAATGTATGCAACAATGTGCAATGCTTTCCCTAAGTGGTATTTGTAGTGCAATCACGTCTCTCCGATGGCATTTTGTCCTCTTCAGCCAATGTTGAGAGCCCTCTCATTAGATTAATTTTTGTCTGGTATGGCAGTCTAAAAATGTTGCAATGGACAAATTACTCAAGGACTGTAAACAACAGCACAATTCATATCATTTTCATTGATCACTGCTGCCAGTGTTTGCTCTCACATTTAGTCTCCCGCACAGCACAGCGTTGACCTTAGTCTCCCCTAGAATACCTTTCTCCATCTCGCTATTTGTTTGTCTGTGGGGACGGAAAGGAAGGTCAACTCCAATGGGCACACATTGTCCTTCATCCCTCTCAAACTATTTTAAGGGAAAGTGACCACAAACCTGGTGACCGCTCCCACTTTAATCTCCGGGGCTGACCACCGCATCGCCTCACCTGCCACAGGCGCGGACAGATGGAGCCACTGAGGACAGCCTCCATGCTCCATGGCCCCGCAGCTGTGTGGCCATCCCCCCGTCCCTCCGCCTGGCTCGTGGATGACACCGCCGCCGGGGTGAAACCAATTCTCAGTTCAGCTGGATGCAAACACGAAGTCGGCAGGAGACGAGCACCGGAAATTGGACCGAAAACAATGTCTGGTTCAAAGAGCCAATTACCTTGAGTGCCCTCCAGAGCTGAGCAATTTGTCTTCTTTACGTGGAACTATACCACACCTCTGTAATGACAAAGGCCTTTTGGATGGATGGTTTTGGGTTTATTTGTTTCACTGATCTCTAATTGAAGCCATGGCATGTCTAATCGTTCGCCTGATTTCTTCCCACTGTGTGGCCCAATAAGTGTTTTTCTCATGGATGGTTGTCAGTTCGACAGCCCTTTATGCGCGTACTTTACCTGATCTCATTTCACACTTAATTTGAATGCAGCTGGTACGAAAACAGCTCTTTCTTCTCACCCGTGCGCATGTCTCTCTCCCTCTCAGTCCTGTCTGTCTGCTGATCTGTCTGTCTGTCTCTGCTTGGGTCCCTTCTTTTTAAAGTACCGCGGAGGCCCAGGACACTGTTTTTGTTTTATGCTCCTAAGTATTTTAAATCAAATGCCCCCCAAGCCTCAGCTTTTAAATCACATTAATTGAAACAGTAAATACCATAGGCCCAATTACTCATCACTGGCCCTCCTACAGACCTCATGATTTGGGCACCAAAGGACGATTGAATGGATTTAGGCAACTTTGATTCTGATTTAGGTTCTCTCTCTCAGCACTTATATCTATATTTCCATCTGTTTCTCAGAGGGCTCAGCATGTGTGAGAGCCGGCATTGCTGAAATACAACATGCGCTTTTTAAACGGACATAAAAAGTTTCTGCCTTATTTTGGCAAAGTCTATTTCAAAGGAAGGTTCTTTATTGAGCTAGACTGTATTCAATGTGGTTACCTCGGTGGAAACTATGTAATTTGTTTCAAAAGAAAATCACCTGGAAAAATTCAATTCACTGTTCTCAGGCATTAAGAAGGTCAAACGTATGGGCCTAAGAGAGTTTGCTGAATATTAATCAGCTGTTGTTAGTTAGTAAGTCACACACACATACACACACACACACAGTCAGTTAGTAGGTTAGTTAGTTAGTTAGTTAGTTAGTTAGTTTTTAATTTAATGTAGTAGTCAAAAGGTCATAGCAGGTCAAGTAATGTTACTCCCAAATATATGCCCTCCACAGGCTGCTTATTGGGTTAATTTAATTTTATGCTATTGATAATGGATATTGTGACTTAGTGTTCAGAGATCCATATTCACCTCATGCTTACCGCCATCACATTTGCTGAGGTGGAACATATTTTGGGAGGTTTAACACTTTATGCATTTCTTTACACATTCTGACAGAGTTGTTATATTATTATTCCTGCAGTGGGTGTTAACTCACTGCTGGCGTTGGCTAATGTCACCTTTGCAGGTGCACTGTGAAGATTTGACAGCTCTTGATTGATGTGACTGTGCAGTCTCACTGACAGTCGTTGTGACACAGGTAAGTTAGAGGACAGACTCACAGAACATTTCCTATATCAGCCGCGGCCCGAAGGGACCAACTGCTATACCTGCTACTTTTGTATTCTTCCAGCATGCCCATTTCCCTCCCCCTGCTTTTATACTGTTCCTCATAGATCTGATAGGCTTTACAGCACACTAAAAGGCGACAAAACAGGACTCGTACAGAGACAGACAGCCCTGTCTCTGAGTGGAATAGGACAAGTGGTAATTTGATTTCCAATAACATGTTTTTGGAGTTTTTTGGAGCACCTGATTTTCAGCACAAACCCTTACAGTATTGAGAAGAACACTGGAGAATGGTCTTGTCTGCTGTTGGACACCGTCATATCTTTGGTGAGATCGTAAAGAGACAGGCTGATGGGACCAGTTAGGATGCTGACCTTTAGCATACCTTGTTCCAGCTCATCGGAATGGCGGAATTTAATTTGCCACTTGTGATGACATGGATATCTTTATGCAGTATAATTATATTATATAAAGGCAATAGTAGTATGATTTGTACCCGTTTCAGACTGTTTTAAATGCCTAATGGGTTTCTTCTTCCCCAAAAAAATACACTTCCTTTTTGCCCAGACTTTATAACTATCAAGGTCATGACTGTTACCTTTGCCCTTTAGACACTGCGTGAGGATCATTGTTATGCTAAGGGGGGCATTTTCTGAAACCTGCACATTTTCTTTCTTTGTGCAGCTCATGGCAATATAATAACCCATGGGAAATAGATGAAAATCTGAGCAGTGAACAGAAACTATGCAAGGAGACAAAAACGATTGTTTTAATGTGCTTTTTTACATATTTTTTTTCTGGCCTGAAACAAGTACCATTTGATTGAGCACTCATCTTTCCTACTGCGCAGCTTGAAGTAAAAGTGCTTTGAATGGCGTGCATGGACAGATTTCTTTATTTAACAGTGAGCTCATAGTAGGAATGTTGGCCTCATTGATTAACAAGTCATGGTGCAGGTGCATCTGCAGGTGGAGCCGAGGCCGCTCTGCACACTGTGTATCTGTGTCAGACCCTGAGAGGAGCTCCCCTGATCTGGTGTAATCAATAAGGTCAACACATCACACAGAGGTTAAGCCATCAAAATAGGACCCCAGATGGAAACATACATCATTTGTCAACCACTCACGATGTTCGAAGATCTTTACGACTTGACAATGTGGGCTTTTTTCTTTCAAAACAAAAAAAAAAATCAAAACAATCATGACCCATTTGGTTTAATTGTTATACACTTGAAGGCACATTACACACATTATAGACGTATACAGCATAAACCAGCTACAGCTTCACCCACTTCAAACAAACCCAGAGATACTTCAAACCATTCCTTGACTTTTAAGAAACAATTGCATGACAAGAAAACACTTTTCATACAAAACACAATGATCTAAAGTTTTTTTTAATTGCCTGTGTAAACACATTCAGATAAAGTGTGTATGTGTTCCCAATCAATCTTTTGCAAAGAGGAGATAACATGGTGGCACATGCTGGCAGGGCTGGGAAGAGCTGCCTTTCTCGTGTCCTCAGTAAAGGAGACAAAATGCAAGACAATAAACGAAAAAGGAAAACCCTTTTTGGTTGTATGCTATCTCCTCCCGTAACTACTCAAATGGATAAAAAGTAGTGCAGCCAAGATAAGGCAAAGATGCATTACTAGATGCCAACCAATGAAAACAGGTGGGAAAACACATTACTGTACTCTATTAGCAAAGGTATTTATCTTGCCAAGTCGAGAACAATCCTCGATTTCTCCCGTCAACTATACCGTCAGCAACAGAACTAACCATTCACAATTAAGGCAGTTGGCAGAATAATATAATAAATTATCATGATAATCAGATAAATAAAGTAAAAAAATATAATATGTAAAACATATTCAAGTAAAATGTCCAATTTATGATTAAGTAAAATCAAATGGAACCATACAATACACACAACCCAAGGGTTCATATTGAAACTGAAAGTATCCAACTCCATTTTGCACAACAGATATTTACACATGCACATATGACAAGCTAGATAAAGCTGCAAAGTGTTTTATAGGTTTATATGCAATGAAATATGAATTACAAGCCCTAAAATATGAATTAGGGGACCTACTTTCACAAAATACTATCCTGACAGTCAACAAGAGAAACAGTTCTGTTTATCCTAAACCAAGAGCAAAAAGAAACATTTGAACTCTCACAAATGTTTGGAGGAGCTGGCAGCGAGATGGCAGACAATGCCACTGACTTTGGGTGACTCACTCATCTCTACCCTGCTGCTGTGATGTCATATTGCTTTCAGAGACTTGATAATCTCTTCCACAGCAGGACAAAAACACACACCAGCTTTAAAATGCCCCCCTTCCATTCATCAAGCCTAATTATTTCATCTTAATTACAAAGCTTCCCTGAGTGATGTTTTGCATCTTCAGAAAGAAGGGCAATTATTTTCAGGACTGGCCAGTTTTCTCCCTATATATATGTGTGTGCATTAACGGGAATGATTGGTTACTCTCATGCATGAGCGTTCTTTAAATAAGAGATCAATTATTGTCTCGGTGGAGCATTTTAATAAGGAGCACACTCACCATCCATGCTCCCTCACATAGTATGTCTATCCGAACATCTTAGCAGTGGCTGAATTCAATAGTTCATATTTGTAAGTAGCCTAGTTTAGTATTTAAGTTCCAGTGGGGGAGAGTATGTATGGACAAATGAAGGCTTTGAACTATTATCACCTTGACTTAAACATTTCTGTCTTGTGAACTGAACAACGGGGGCTCGTGCTCGTCTGCACTGCTGCTGAGGGTCCACACTGCAGTATTTTCTCCAGCTGTAAGTTCTTTATGTGTGTACTGAGGCCACGCAGAGGCGCATACGTGTCTGGCGGATACCGCCATGTGCCAGAGGGCTTTAGAACGGCGGCTCAGTCCTGAAGATGGATTAGTCAATCTACCAGGCGCTCCAACCGCTCGATGGCCTCGCTTGTGAAACAATAAGCTTAAAGGGTCGTGCTGAGTGTGCGCGCTGGATTTGCTGAAGAACTGTCCACTTTTTTCCACACAACCCTTGAGGAGAGGAAAGAAAGTGTTTGTGACGGCTGTAAGATCAGACCGAAAGTGACTTTGGTAAATTATTCAGTCTCTCCTTTCAGTGTTGTGACATTTTAAGACCATTTACCATTCAGAACACTCAGGTAGGCAGACACAATGCATTAACAACACTACCATGTATGTGTACAAAAACTCATCACTTCTCACTAACTACGTGGTACTGATAACTAAGTTATGGTGAGGCATTGAACAATGTGTCTCAATATACAATAATACTATATACTACAATCACAGTAATTAACAGCAATAGGGCATGATAAGATAACTCACAAAAAGGTAGTACTTTGACGTGATACAGTATATTAGCATGAAATGGAGTGAAATGAATGTAAAATGAATGAATGCCTTTTCAGCTGCCTGTATATTTGAAGCTAAACTACAATGACAAGTTGCATCACCAAGGTCTTAAAATGTGTCTCCTAGAGCTCACACCTGTTGGTAAAAAAACAGAAGTGAGCACAGCTCTGTGCAATATCACTTAAATGTCAAGTTATTCAAAAGGATGTCACCTTTTTGTATTACATCCGACTATGCGGTGTTATTAGGTTATGCTCTTATGCTAAATTAAAAACACCTTTCATGACATGATAATAAAATCTTTTACTTTTTGTGATACAGTACATCCAAAGTCTATTTATTTTTGATAACAGACTCAATCATCCTCAGTATGCAGGACACCAGTGTTGACCACATTTCTGGAGAGATGTTCTGTCATTCTTCAGAGACAAGTGTCAGCTGCTCTTTCTCAATATGATGGGTTATGTTGCTGCTTTACCCTTCTCTTTAAAAAATACCCTAAAGGCCCTCTGCTAGACTCCAGTCAGGCTACTCACATGGTCAGGCCTGGCCATGGTTTTGACTTATTTTTTTCTTCTTTAGAAACTCTTGCATCATTTTGGCAGCGTGCTTTGGATCGTTATCATGCTGGAATATTCTTCCTCTGCCAAGCGGCTGCCAAGCCTTGTCATCTCCACAGCACCTTTTGCACCTATGTAGCCCCACATCATCACTCTGCCACCCCCACGCTTCACTGTCGGGACTCTGCATTCACTGTGGTTGTCCTGGCTGAATGTTCAGTCCAAAAGTTCTGAAACCCGAGCCAAACAAACTGATCTCAGTCTCATCTGACCAAAGAATGTGCTTCCAATATTAATCAGGAATCTTTTCATGTTCTTCAGCAAAGTATAATATTGCAGTGTTGTGCCAAAGAGCAAACAGTGTTTTTTTGAATGCCACCCATAGAGGTTGAAATAATGTCCTTTGCTCTCTCTGACCTCTCACAGAAGCTCTGATTTCCATTGATAAACTCTTTGCCAAGTGTGAAGCACTGTTCCATCTGAGTAGATTGTACAAGAAGCACACTGTCCCTAGCATCATTTTGCTGTAAGGGCTAGGAGGTGGCCACTGTGGTTCTGATTAGCACGGCTTATCATGTGTCTCCTGATTACTCCTGTTGCTATGTTGCTGTGAATTTTATTTGGTCACCAATCTGTCTGCATCCTTCTCTCCCATCCTTTTTTTCGTGTGGATCAATAATGCAGACATGCCATTTGAAAGAGCCCATGGGTCCATTATTGAGTTGTGTATGGGTCATTTTAAAACCATATTCATGCAGTTAGGCTAATTGGACATTAAAAAAGGCAGTTTTGCTCAATTCAGTTTCAATTATCACAGGTTTTCAAACTTCTGTGACAGCGATTAGAGGCATGTGTGCTCAGTTTTGTTGCACTGAATCTCAACTTTGTGGCCGTTATTTTTAATGTAGCATTCCTAAAATATTTAGGGGGGGTTTGTTGTTCATAAGAGGAAACACTGTAGCCTACTTATTGAGACTATTTTTAATTGTGTGACATTCAAGTGATATGCACATACAGTAGGGTGCACTCACTTATATTGTATGCTGCTGGAATAAAAGTGGCCACCAAATGAATACATGTAAGGGTTGCATGATTCACTCCATGCAAATGTTGTATTTTATCTCAGAGGCAATCCTGGAAAAACCCTGCTGCTACACCTTGTGAAGTACAAACCAAATCTGCATTTAAAGTCTTTTTAATATGAAAGGATTAAAAACACTCTTTAATCAAGGCTGGACTCGCCAGACAGATGATGTCCTAAGAGGTAGCATGCATTATATCTTAAAGAGATTTCGTGCATAGCACAAATCGCCCCAAAACAAGCAATTAAACTGAGTCCCCTTTGATGTAGATCCCAATATCTTCAAAAAAAAGTCTCTGACCAACCATCTCTCTTAGTGATATTTTGGCAGCTTTGACTGATAATCTTGCGATATGATTCCGGCCACGTACGTGCTTCCGTTAGCTCCAGCATATTAAACAGTACATTATGCATCCACCCCCATCGCCAGCCTCTCAGACTGTTGGATGCTCCCTGTGTGCACGGCGCGCTTGCCCCCCTGCACCCAAGGGCCCCGGTTGGATTTGTGCGACTGCAGGCTGCCAGAGCTTGTCAGTCATGGCGTCTGGCGTGGGGGGTAGCCGTGCCATGCCGTCTCCTGGGAGGCGGCAAAAAAGTGTCTTGTCTCGTCGTAACAATGTACATGACATGTCAAAGTGCCCCACCAGAATTCTCGGAAGCTACACGTAGCAGGGAACTGTGTGTGTGTGTGTACGTGTGGAAGGGAGGAGTGTTTTGACACAAAGGTTTTTGTGTGTAGGCCTTGTTCATGCTATTTTAATCTGGAGATATGAACTGTATTTCTGAGCTCTGAACATTTGACAAGTAATATGTGCCCACGCGGTGGGTGAGAGCCAGATCGGACGTCAGTGTGTTCTCCTGGGGTCTTACAGGGATGGACGGAGGATGTTATGTTACATTCAAAACAAATAGTCTGGTGACTGTTGTTTATCATGACTGCCCACGATATCTGTCATCACCCCCCCACACCCACCACCACCACCACTTGGCACATACTAACGTGTCATGCGGCACCACTGTTAGTCCTAGAGAAATGTTGTGATGTGTGAAATTAGGCGTAATAACAATGTTTTCATAAACACTGTTCTATGTGCCTTCTATGTGCCTGGCAGACTACTGCCTTTTACTGGAGTGCTCATAGGCTGGTTGCCTAAAGTCGCCAGGTGACATGCTTTACCTATCTTTTCAAATGTGGTGGTGGTGATGGTGTGTGTGTGTGTGTGTGTGTGTGTGTGTGTGTGTGTGTGTGTGTGTGTGTGTGTGTGTGTCATAGCCATTATCGGATTGTGTGTGTGTCATAGCCATTATCTGATAGAGCCCCATAGTGATGGTGATGCCATCAGACTCTATCAGTATGGATACTCCAAGTGACTGCACCAAATAACTGCTTTTTCTATGCCTCGATAGTCTCCTGTCAATCACTAGGGCACCATATCACTGAAATTGACCGCGGGTGTCAAAGGGTGAGGTCAACACACATTAACTTCAAGTGAAATGACTCAAACGCCGAGAACAGATGTCAAAGCTGGATGGGTTGCTAGCGTCACTTCTAAGTTCCCTCAAGCATGGGTATTGTGCAGACACTCCCTGGGAAAGCTGATGATCGGTACTGCCTCACAGCAATTTACTGGTGTCACCCTTGGGAAAGCAGACATTAACTTGAGGATGATGTCCAGTGGCTTCGGCAATTCACACGTGGAAATTGAAGCGGCAGCCCTGACACTGGCCTAAAATGAATACCTCAGGTAGCGGCGTCGGCTAACTTGAAAAAGGGAGGAGGCGTGTGTCAGAGAATGACCTTGACTGAATGGGTGTAGCGCATTAACTACCTTAATGCAAGAGCAGGGTGCGGATTGTTACAAAACCGGCATTACGTAAGTTAACACCCTGAACATCGCACTGGGGGAAACACAGGGGCGGAGCGGGACACTAAATATTGCCAGGAGATTTCAAGCTCCAGCGCCCCCCCTCCTGGCAGGGGGACAGAGGGTGGGTGTAGATGGGGAGTGTGACCCATCTTGGCCTGATTCCTATTTTGTGGGGGAAATCCAGGCTACTTAAAACATGTCACAGCCACTCATTTCAAATCTTCAGTAGTGTACCCATCTCACACACGCATCTCATACCTGCAGGTCAGGTCATCATAGTTGTTATCTCGTTATCACCAGGGCTGTGGGGAGGGGCTTCGGGGAGTGGGAGTGAGGGGCTGCAGTCGCACAGTCCCGGCTGCTGGAGGTAGCAGCAAAGAATTTATACAAATAGCAATATCATGCACTTTTTAAGCTCACAGTAATCAGCCTGGCCTCAAAATGACCGAGAATTTTCCCGATCACCACTCCGCTACTGTAACAGTAAGTTTAAGAAATGACCCCCACTCTATGTTGATTAATATTTGATATGGTACATGAGTTAGTCAGTAATGGTTTCTTTTTTATTTGTCCCTTTGTGCTCTTTGAGACTAATCGCAGATAAACTGGTTTCCAATCGTGGGAAAGCTTCACATTGTGCTACTGTCTGTCTCTAGCATACATGTGGACTTAATTAGGACCCAAAACGCCTCTCCAGAAGATAAATATTCAAATTGGCACCAGTCCACACACACCCAGGCTCAAACATAAACAGCCAAGGGCCATGCTGATCAATCTGAACAACCTCAAAATACTCACAAGCCCACATGAATATCAATGGCAGCTGCTTTTGAGTCAGCACTCGATATCCTAACCTTACTTGTCATTAGCTGTACTTTAGTCAATCGCACATGGCACTGCATTGTAAAGATGGCCGATATATAATCAAAAGACTGTGCCACAGTGAAGGAGCACACCGTGCGCTGTGTAGAGGTGTGATTTATACAGGAGACAGACAGGAGACAGCGTAGAGGTGAGAAAGCACACGCTGGCCTTCGACTTTTTTTTCTCTCTCATCGGTTTTAAAGCTGAAGATGTATTTTGCGGTGACATTAATTTTGCTCTCGTTATTATCTGTAGCTAAATGGGTGTTCTGCAGCGCATCTTCCCTCTCCTAGTTCATCTTTTCTAACTCATATCCAGTCGCATATTGGTTGGTGGCGAAGGGGAAAAAACACTTCCATTTTGCCCTTATTGAGGTTAATCAACTCATTCGAGTGTCCATAAGGTGGCGCATCATTTATCCTCATTGAGAATTTGTCTCTTTCTGGCCTCCGAAAATAAGCATGCAGTATAGGCCCCACATCATTTCTCTTTGTGGAAATATTGCTTGTTGTGGGTCCAAGTTCAAAGTGATTGAACGGCTCCCAGGAGAAGAGACCATTTCTTTGCTATTCTAGCGCCCCATCCCGGAGTAAATAAATGAAGATTTGTGGAAGTTCAAATGCAGGGTATCAATAGGCCAGACAACAATAGAACAAACAATTAGTTCATATAGGGAGACCTAGAAGAGAATGTATGCAGCATAGTTTGTTCCAGAAAGCATTTCCAGACACATATCTCATTTGGCTTATAATTCTGTTCGTACAGCAAACATTCAATAAGGGTTAGCTTTTATTGATATGGGCATACCAATAACATTATCAAAATAGCAAACACATTAATGAAGAGTTTATGTAAAATTAATGAAGATAAAAGTTAATTAACAAAGTTGAAATTAAAGGAATTATCCGGAGTAAAATGCACTTTAGATCAATTTACGGATGATTGGGAGTACACACGTTGAGTTGACATCAAAATCATGTCATTCGGATGTGTTTTGAGAAAGTTCGATTTTACTGTTTTTAGTCAAAACTCGTTAGCGTGGAAGTGAGAAGGGCATATTATTTCGCCGCTACAAAACGCTATTTTTATACCTCTTCTACAGTTCCAAACAACATTACACTTACGTGGTAGTGAGTAGAGGGGTCCCTAAAAACCAAACCCGAAGTATCCCGGTCTTTATGTGAAACGGATAGAGAGTCCAGAATGAATTTCATTAAGCCAGTACTTTTCCGGAAATGTTGCCATCTTTGCTGCCAGCTTTAGGGGAAAGTCCATAGGAGTCGATTGCCAAGTATGGAAGTAACACGCTCTGGAAATTCACAATTTTGTCGCCGTTTAAAAAAAAAAAAAAAAAAACATAGTGCAGTATTTCTTTTGAAATTGAAATGAAGTTGTATGGACTGGACTATTTTTTATTTATTTTTTTTAAACGGTGATGGCAGCAAAGATGGCAACATTTCCGGAAAGGTACTGGCTTGATGAAATTCATTCTATACTCTCTATCCGACCACATAAAGACCTCGGGATACTTCGGTTTGGCTTTAGGGACCCTCTACTCACTACCACGTAAGTGTAATGTTGTTTGGAACTGTAGAAGAGGTATAAAAATAGCGTTTTGTAGCGGCGAAATAATATGCCCTTCTCACTTCCACGCTAACGAGTTTTGACTAAAAACGGTAAAATCGAACTTTCTCAAAACACATCCGAATGACATGATTTTGATGTCAACTCAACGTATGTACTCCCAATCATCCGTAAATTGATCTAAAGTGCATTTTACTCCGGATAATTCCTTTAATAATTGACACTTCTCTTTTTTCAGCTCTCTCAGTTTGTGGGTGGTGAGCTTGTCCTTGGACAGTTTTAATCAAACAGCTTATGATTCTCATACAATCTTAAAAAAATAAGATAATTTGCCTTATGTAACCATAACACATCAGTCATATTAGACCGCTAACTTTCCTCAGACATCGTAAATGAGGAATGACGGCCATAATAAATGTGATCGCTATCCTAGCCAACAACTCCAGTGCAGCATGAACGTGAGCACAGAGCGCTGCTGCACCACTGCCTAAGAGGACAGCCGGCGCCGTTGTGCTGCTGCTATTGCGCTATGGCTGCTGCGGTATGGCGTGCTTCTTTTCTCAAACACCTTCCATCTGCTTCTGCCCTATTTGCCCCCCAATGTGCGCTCGCTGAGGCGCTGATGCCAGACAAAGAGGCTGAGTCATAGACACTTGGGGGTGGAGGTTGGATGGTACTTGCTTAAGGTCACATTTTCTGACGTATAAAGGGAGCCGTGGCGTGCCTGCTGACTAGGTGGAAGCCTCCTCAGGTTGGGCCATAAATGATTTAGCCATGCTGCAATGCTATTAATAATGATAATAATAGCACACAGTGGCTGGGCTGGGTCAGAGAGAGGACGCAGGCAAGAGAGACAGAGAGAGACTGATAGGCAGACCGACATTTTCATCAATAATGATGAAAAGGAAGGTGCAATGAATGTCCTGAAATAATCATCCCTTACATGTTTTATACAACTGCATAGGCGACAGTTGTAGAGAAGTATTGTATTGCATATTGAATTGTCCATTGATTCCACATAGCAGGACATATCCTTTATGGCCTAACAATCACATGTAACCAAGCTTATTTGAGTTCTCAAATATGTTTCTAATCTTGCTGATTTACTCTTACTACACAATTTCTTTATTACACACTTTTTTTCTTTCAGGTGATTGGTGACAAAAACAAGACGTGCTGTAAAACAAAAATACTTTCATCATCCAGGCTATTCTTTTTTAAAGGCCAACCTGGCATTTCCTATAATCATTGCATCTCTGCAATTGTATGTCAGCTTCAGATGTTCATTGTAAAAAAAGAGTTTCCATATATGTTGCAGAAATAGTACAGCATGCAAAAGTGTTTTGTTAGAGTAGGTAGAAGCTATTATTTTCATTAAGCAGCACCAAATCATGTTGCCATTAAGGTCACATTAGAGCAAGTCAGAATCCTATTAACCTTCAAATAAAGTCCATCCCAAACTACTTAATTTTCCATCAACCTGCACATTAACTTTGGAGTCTTTCAGGGGATACTTGTCAACATGTTTAAGATGTCAGTGAACTTTAACAAATAATAACCCCCAGAGGTTTAAAATGCTTGCAGCTATACACTCATCCACTGACACATACACACACACACACACACAGTGTTGTATAAAGTACTAGAAAGCAATACTTGAGTGAAGTATCATACTAGAAAAAGACTTTGGTAGAAGGAAAAGTTACCTTTTAGAATAGTACTTAAGTAAAAGTCTTAAAGTATCTGATGTATACTGTACTTAAGTATCAAAAGTAATTTTCTGATATTTAATGTACTTAAGTATTTGAAGTAAAAGTAAAAAGTAAAAAGCAAGCGGTTTTATTTTGAATTGTTATTGTAAACTTTATTTTGGCTTTCTTATAGTAAAGCATAAAGCATATTCAGGGTTCCCATATCTTATTTCAAAGAAAAAAACAGAAACAGAAATTTCACTTTTGTATGAACTTCAGGTAAAAATGAAAAGTAAATAACTTATTTCTTTAAAAAAAATGACCTGCTGGTAGGGAGAACATTTTGGTCATGTGGTATGAGCATTTCTAGGGCTTACTCCCCAGGTCACCATCTCACTCTCTCTCTCACACACACACACACACACACACACACACAAGCCACCTATGTCCAGCAGCTACTAATATGCCAGTCATTAGTTGAAACTGAAAATGTGTCTGTTCATCTTGAAAAGAAGCTGGTTTTCAAAGTTGCCAGAATTCAGTGCCCGGGTAGCCTGACGAGACACACCCACATTAAAATGTAATTTGCTGCCGATAGGGTGCGTCTAGATTTCTAGGCTAGTGCCCGGGAGTTTCAGGCCCAAGACCGGCCCACGTTTTCCATAGTAGTGGAAATTGGATAAATGAAGCAACATTTCAGCTCTTACTTTCCTGTAGTTTTGATTAGTACCATGGTTCAACAAATGTGTAAAGGTTATATAACTAGATGTACCGCATAGCGGTACAAAATATGACCGCCGCTCAGTCCTGTACATCCGTTCCGCGAAAATAAATCACACTTCAATTTGTCTCCATATTTTACTCCATCCCCCACTCTTGAAACTTTTGTGTATGCTTGTTTGGCATGCCTGAGTGTGTGTGTGCGGCTGCACAGAAAGTAGCCTACTGGTGCTGAAAAGGTGAATAGATTGTAGAATAGCCAAAGAAGATGTAGCATTGTTATAAAACCTTTAAAATCTCTAAACAATCACAAGTAGGGCAGTTCATCACAGTTCATCCATTGCAACTGGATTGATGAAAGGTCACTTACACCTGTAGGCTACATTGTATTTGGGAAAAGCAAAAGGTATCAGCATAATGTTATTTATTTATTTTTTTTTTTTTTTTTTTAATGTATTTTTAAACAAAAACATCTCTGTCAGTTCCATGCCGTTTTCAACAGCTATCAAAAAACAAAGGTCATTTTGGATGGATGGATTTTTTTTTGAATGTTTCTTCTTCTACATAAGATTTTAGTCATCTTTAGTTCATGTAATACTTTATTGTCAATGCACAAATTAAGTAACAGTAGTCTGAAACGGTATTGTTAATGCACAAATTAAGTAACAGTAGCCTAGTCTGAAACGAAATGCTGTTTTGCATCTAACCAGTGGTGCAAATAACTGACATGTCCAAATGGGCCTTGATGAAATGCGTCGCTAGAGACTGTTCATACACATTTTAACGGGCCAAAGTTGAAGAGCTTTTGTCCGTTATTGTTAGTGCAAATATAGGCTGATTCATGTTCCCTTGCATTGTTTAACTGAGGTCCATGGCTAGTCTGGCTTTCATCAGACCAAGCTCAATCTTTTAAGAAATCAAAAAATAAATAGCGGGCAGATCTGGCTGGGTTCACCCAGCCTAGTCCATAGGCACCCGATATTGTTTAATTGTCCGATTGAGATTACATTACATTACATTACATTTAGCAGACACTTCTTAACCAAAGTGACTTACATATATGACAGCTATATTACAACAAGGGATAACATTGTCCCCGAGCAACTTGGGGTTAAGTGCCTTGCTCAAGGGCACAACGGTGGAAGCCGGGAATTGAACCGACAACTTTCAGGCTACTGCATGCTAGCCCAGCTCCTTAACCACTACACAACCACCGCCACCCGAGATATACACGCCTGGCTATTCTAAATGCAAAAATGCATCAGGGAGTTATGACAAAACGGTAACTAACAAACTAGATCCTAATAGAAAGCTGTTAGCTTCCCTAAGCTACAGGTAAGATTTTAAGGTAGGCCTATTTACAACATAAATGGTCAATAGGCTATGCTGGCTAACACAAATAAAATCTCCTTTGAAACCAATGGCTTCGCCTTACAGTATCAAGCGGACTTAAACTGTCATATCGCGGGCTTAAAGTTGTAATAACATTCACGCAGCTCCATGAGTCAAGGAAAGCGAATGAAGTAGCCACTTCTAAATGGGACCCACTACACAGTAGCTTAAGGTGTTTTGCTAAAGCAGCCATAATGAAATGAAGGTGTCATTGTTTGGATACTTCACACACACGTGCTTTTTAATTTCACAGACTACAACTACCAATCTGTAATCAAAGCACATCAATTCCCCTCTCACACCCTGCACGCACTTAAAACAAAATAAACAGGCGTCTCAGTCTCACGCATGTATAGGCAAAACTGTATCAGACCGGTGTAACGTTGGTAAATCTTCCATTGCACAGAATGATTTTGTAGCACGTGCAATAAATGACAGTCGAAAGATACAAACAGTGCTGCTATACATTTGCTTGGTATAACCGCATTTATAGTTTTCTACAAATGCAATAAACCAAATGCCTCCATCACTCAACCAACGCTAACGGTAAAATTACCTAGGTCCTTATTGATATTACAAGATTAACGTACCTGCAGTAAAAACCAAGCATGTCCGATAAACATCCTCAGATTTATTTCGGCTTCAAGAAGAAATGGGAATTACACTTCATGTGAACATCGTCCTATCGTTATTAGATGTTCGCTGCGGTAAATTACAGTCCTTGTATGAACGTCCATTGTTTTTTCCAACCCACTTTTAACTTCCAACAAAATTACGTCTCATTGCAACGATGCGCCATCTAGTGGACAAACGACTACTTCTCGCCAATACTGAAAATGCAGCCATGATGATGATGATGAATATTTATTTTGGCTTTCTTTTAATCCTACTGAATTTGTAATTATGTATAGGCCGTTCTAATACCGATAGTATGTGGGTGCCTGTGTGTGTGCCTGTGTATATGTGTGCACCGCCATTTACAGGGCAATGAGTGTACAGTCACTAAATGTACACATAACCTAATTTTTTTAGACCCCCCCATGGATGAAATTCTACGAAACTTGGCATACCCCCGGAGAATGCCAGGTCAATCATACACATAAAATTTGGTGCAGTTCTGAACATCTTAACTGAAGATAGGGGCGATTAAAGCAGAATAATATTGCATTTTCATTTTTTACCGGGGTGGGGGTGCAAATCACAAATGAGTGATTATGAGCCAGGTTGATGTGGGCCCTTGAGACCAACATACCATAAAAGATTCTTTATCCTCAGTGCCACGGTTCAGGTAGTTATTTAGGAAAAACTGTTTTTTTTTCGGTTCAGGGGCCCAGCACGGGGTTGGTTGGTGGAAATTTTTCCGTAAAAGTCTAGTGGGGCTACATACCCACCAAATTTCATGTACCCCGGTGGTTCGGTGTCCCGGGTATCAATGACGGGAAAAATTCTTGAATTGTGTGCATGTGTGCGTGTACAAATTTATGTTTATGTGTGTGGGTGTGTGTGTGTGTGTGTATGTGCGTGCTTGTGTGTTTGCCTGCGTATGTGTGTTTGTGCATGTGCATGCATGTGTACATATGTCTACTGTGTGAGTATGTGTCATCCGTATGATTACTGTAAATGTATGTGTGTGCGTGTGTATCTGTTTATGCACATGTGTGCACATGGAATGGGTTAACATGACCCCTGGAGGCAAACATACGGAAAAAATTGGTCATCCTAGGCCCTACAGTTCTCAAGATATTCACAGAGAACTGTGTCTGCCCTACCCTCCTTTCGGGGGGTCCAGTCCAGCGGGGGGGCTACAGATCAAAACGAAGAATGACGGTTCCATGCTATCCATGTGGGGGTACATGCCCACCAAGTTTTGTGTACCCCGGTCTTTCAGTGTCCCGGGAATCCTTGTTGGTGTACGTCACTAAATGTACACATAAATTATTTTATTGTAAGGCCCCCCATGAACGAAAGTACACAAAACTTGGCATGCATTCGGAGGGTGTCATAATGATCCTACACTTTTCATTTCGTGCAGTTTTGACCTTGTCAGCCAGAGATATTGTGATGAAAACACCTAATTTTTTGCTTTTTTAATTTTTAACTAGGTGGCGCTATACATGAAATAAGTGGTAATGGGATGGGTTGACATGCCCCCTTAAGACCAACATACATAAAAAAGGTGGACCTCCTAGGCCCTACGGTTCTCGAGATATTCACAGAAAACTGTCTCCGGCCACCTACAGGCCAGTTGGTGTATAGTAACATAAATTAATTTATTGTGTGGCCCCCATGAACGGAATTCCACAAAACTTGGCGTGCATACAGAGGGTGTCATAATGATCCTACACTTCCAATTTTGTGCAGTTTTGACTATGTTAGGTCACAGATACCTTCAATTACAACACCTCACCTGGGCATGCGAAAAAAAAAAAAAAAAAAAAACATATAAAAATGGTCCTCTAAACCCTTAGATATTCACAGAAAACTGTGTCTTCCTACCACCACTCCTTTCGGGGTGCAGTCCAGCTTACAGATCAAAACGAAAACGGTCATAATAATTTACTTCAACTGAGAAGTTAACAAAAAATATTCCACTATTCCACAAGTTAACAAAAACAGAAAGAAATAAAGAAAGCCTTTGAAATGTAGCCTATCCCACGCCCAATATTGAACTAATGTTTAGGCTACATGTTTTTTGTATGGCTATATTGTTGTTTGGTGATTTAGCCTACTCATTTAGGCTACTACACCCTCTTCTGAGCAAACAAGGCATATAGGTTTATCATGTATGGTAATTGCTCTCTCTTACATTAAATAACTTTAATTTATCCTCTCTACTTGTCCCTGTAGTCATGGCCTCCTCATCACTAATTTCGGGCTCATCATTTTCAGTGGCCGACTGGTTGATCTGCTGTTCAGTCTCTCCTGGCCTCTTTCTACCCTCCATCCTTCCTGACGCTTGTCTACTGTAGGGCCGGCTCGGCTATCCGTATCTGAAAAAACCTTTTGGAAGAGACGGGCTATATGGACCCAACCAAATCTTTTTGAGAGGGGAGAACTCCCTCACGTAGGCTACAACCCATGCAGAGGCATTGCATTGGTGTCATGCACATAATGCGGAACGTGTCCCACTTTAAGAAAAGATAGACTAACGTGACAAATGTCAATATTTTTTTCCTCGACCGGCCCAAAAGTGAAGCGGCCCACCGGGAATTCTCCTGATTCTCCTGATTACCCAGTGTGTGTTCAGCTTACAGAAAGCTGCCAATGTACAGAAACATTTCTTGCAAATACGGCCACGGGTGTATGACGTTCTCTTCACCACTACCCTGTTCACGGAGTTCACCACTATCGTCGGGGTGGTTGTCTATGATAACGGGAGGTCCTCCAGTAGGTGCTCGTGCTTCCATGGCGGTGTCAGTTGTGCCTCGTCCTTTAGCAACAAACAAGCGCTGAAATAGAGTGCGCAGCGTGCGTAATGCAATCTATGAGCAGTGATTCGCCAAACCTCCCTTATTGCAGTCGCACACATCTTCTAATTCTATCTTTTAGTAACGAGTAATGAAGATGCTTAGTGGAAATATAACGGAGTAAAAGTATACATTTTATCTAGGAAATGTAGTGGAGTAAAAGTGAAAGTTGACATAAATTTAAATAGCGAAGTAAAGTACTGATACGTGAAATTTCTACTTAAGTACAGTAACGAAGTATTTGTACTCCGTTACATTACAACACTGCACACACACACACACACACACACAAACACACATATACACCCACGCACACACACACACACTCACTCCCTCTCTCACTCACTCACACACATACACACACACACAGGAGATTTTCAGGTTAAAAAAACACAAAGGTCATTCTCCCTTTGTTATTCCTCTGTGCCACCCCCAGACGCCCAGATTTGCACACCTCAGATTTGGGTATTCCCGTTATTAACACTGACAGGAGAGCACTGACATCTCCCCACACCACTCATCACACTGTTTTGTCACTGACAAACCCCATGGCGCTGGTGAAAATGAGGTGTGTTTGTGTGTGACTGTGTGTGTGCGCGTGCGTGCGTGTGTGTATCTGTGTGTGTGTGTCTCTGTGTCTTTGTGTCTGTGTGTATCTGTGTGTGTGTGTGTGGGCTCTAGACTCCCAAGTTTTGGCGAGGGGGGACTTTTCAAGTGCTGCTAGCTGCCCTGATGTTGACATTGGCTTGGCTGGTTCCAGTTGTGGGAATGTGCACTGACACTTGAACAAAGCCTCCTTCCTCCTAAAATGGCCCTGAAGAACTATCATCAACACAGACTCCTCATGTGAATAGTGCAACATGTGCTATGTGTCACCTGGCTCAGTAGAGAATAAGCTAGGCTATTTCACATGGTGTGTGTTTTTCTTCTCAAAACTGCTTTTGCACTGGAACTTTTGAACTGAATTGATCTAATATATTGACTTCATTCTTTCTGCAATATACTGTTTCCTTCAAAGTCGTAAACCCCACGTTTCGCAAATCCACTATATAACTGAGCTCATTGACGGCTCTTTCATCCCAAAAATCCTCTACTGTATGCTAGTTTCCAGAATTACAGTAAATATAATAACATGCCCCTATAGTCACCATATCCAGAAGAAAGGACTTTTTCAACCAGAAGAGATTTATGCTTTTAGCTGTAAGACCTTTGGTATGCCTTTACCTTTCATTGCTGGCAGCATTTATGACTGGCTGTTTCTGAGAATTCTGTCTCACTGACTGACACAAGACAGGCTATCATAGCAGCACTTCAAGCTGCTCAGACGTGTCAGTGTTCAATGAGTTCAGTCCTGCTGTTGTGCGGATGCCATTTTGAACAGGCATTCAGATACCGGTGGTGCCTTCACCAGTCAGCTGGGCTGAGCTAAGCTTCAGCATTCTGACTGACAGCTTCATGAACCTTGGCTAAACCTCAGGTTCTGAACATGTGGGAAGAAGCATTATAAAAGGCAGAGGCATCTCATGTCTATATATTATGGCTTGTGAGAGATACCACATGTTCAGTAAATCATTTAAGAAATATTTATTTATCCCCTATGGCCACCAAATACATTATATTATTATTTTTTATCATTTTGGTTTTGTATGCCCTAGTTAGCTTAAAATGTTTTATGAGTTTTTTTTTTATGAGTTTCTTTTTTTCATCTTACTCAATTGTAAAGCACTTACAAATATACTGTAGGCCTATTGCATATTATATATGTGACTGTTTTGTTTTAACCTGCTTAATTAGTTGTTATTAGCTCATAAATAGATTACTTTGTATTGATTCATCCATAATGTGATATTTAGTTTGTTCTGTGCCATGGTGTTCACAGTGGTACTATCTTGACCTGCAGACACTGACACTGCTATAAGATCTTTTGGCAGTCTGAAGGGCACAGCATTTAATTTGGCAAGGTCAGCTCTGTTTTGGTCACTGGCCTTAATTAATGAGACATTCTCTCATAGATGCACCTTCTATTACACGTCAGCCTGAAAAGAAAAAAAGTTTTAAGCAAAGGTGTTTGAGCACGATAAATGTGTAGATTTGCATTTAAATTGAAATGACGAGTCGAGCAAATTAAGTGAAGTACTCAGAGATGGAGGGATGCAGGGGTCTCAAATAATGAAAGGATTGTCTTTGTCTCAGGAACCAAAAAAGACGTGAACATGGATGTACGCATACAAAGCACCCCTCACACACAAAGGCACAAAGCTCACGTGTGTATCTGGATTCTGAAGGGGCAAGTCACATGACGGTATTTTAATTATTTTGTTCCCAAGTTTGGCCGGCAAGAGTAAGATTGCATGACTCTCTGGAGTATATTAATTCTCCCTTGTTTAATCTCGGTGTGATGACATGACACGTTTATGATTTATCCAAGTCTTTTCATAGAGCATAAGTAATGGCATTTGAAAGAAACTTTAATCTCAAGCTTTTGATCATCTCTGTTAGTAGGAGAGGAGACATGTCAATTAAAATCTAGGACGCCATTTCCGTGTTCAACTGTCATCGTGTTCCTTTGCACACCACATTAGAGCGCGCTCCTAATTCTCTTTGCAAACATTTATTTCCTGTTCACATTCATACATAAATGCCATCATCAACTGAAAATGGGTTCTGATTTTATAGGGTGTGTCATCAGTCTGTCAACAACCTGATGGTTTAACTCTTTAAGTAATCCATTTAATGGCAAAGCCCAAGCAGGTGATGATGAATTATCTCAGTCAAAGCGCTATGAGGTGAGTCATTGTCATGATTGTTTCACCGCACCGGTTAAAGGACGGGTTAATCAATACAAATCAATGACAATAAGCCAAGCATGAAGCCACTGAATTGGATTACATCCTTCACACATTCACATCATAAAAAATCAGATTATGAGAGTCTGAATATAGCTAGAATCATGTTGATTATTTCAGTTCTGTTTTGAATGAGGACTCGCACCCATAGGCCTTAAGGGTAGTGTCGAACTGCAAAGCAGATAAAGGGAATACAGCAAGCATCTAATCACACTAATCAATAAGAATGCTGAAACAGAACCTTGTGATTAATAGGATGCCTATTTGATGCGCCAATAAAGCAGTTAGCAGCCTGAATAGCTTTTGCTCTTGTCTCTCGTGTAGCTTGAGCAAACTGTTTTATCACACTATAAATGTGGGTCCTTTTGGCTCCCTTTTTAATAACGTCTTGTGATACACTGGAAATGACTGCTCTTACAAGCCCATAAAATGCCCCCACACACACACACACACACCACCTGCTATGAATGCATTGAGTTAGAAAGTCTCCCTTCAGAGACAAAAAATGCCTCAATCAGCCTGTAAATATTTACAAATATGCTTTTTGACCAGAGTATATAAATAGCTGAGGCAGCGGATGTAGGTTGTGGTTTCATTATTGAGTGGAGAAGTGGTTCCGAGTGAAGAGGCACAGCATCTATTCCACAAGATTAAATTTTCCACGCAGTGTATGCGGTGAGAAGGAGTGGCGAAAAATAAAAGATATCAGTCTCGCACGCTCAGAAGTTTGTTGGTCTGCTGAGATTGGGGGGAAAGTCATCTTTTCCCAGTGCTAATGAATAGCCCGGCACAGAGCATCTTCATCAGTGTTAAGAGCTTGTGTTTGATTTCCTCTGACGGGTCGTGACTCATCCCCATGGAGCGCGGGCGACTGATGGGCTTGCTCCTGTCGCCTACATCAAAGCTGGAGTCAGAATCAAAAGGAAGCGTTCAATTGTCTTTCTGCCAGAAACAAAAAATGTTGACATGAAAATGGACGGATGTTACACCATCCCAAGAGTTGTAGACAACTGCGCTGATAACACGAGGCATAATTTCGCTTGTCAGAATGTGTCTAAGGAACAAAATCATCTAACAAAGGCATTCAACACAGAAGGCATGTATAGAACATTTATACATTTATTTGACACCCTTGTCAGATCCAGATCAAAGAAGTGAAATGTGCTTTTTGAAAACTCCTATGATCAGAGATAATTTGTTGTCTCAATTATAAATGGACTGATTGAGGATATTGTTTCTTCATTTTCATGTACATGATCTAAGCACTCTAGTCTATATCATGTACTCTTTGCTTGTCTTTATATATCCAGAAGATAGTTATCCGCCTCTGGTGATTTGTTACTGTACTGGTATGAAACTCAACTATCCATTACTGTATTTTAATACAGTTGTTGGTATAGTATGTGTGTGACAGAGTACCGTCACTACAGTTGAGTATGCGCTCTGACTGCCATACCAACGGGCCTGGCTCTTTGGCGTTAGTACCCTGGAGACCTGGGTTCAAGTCCGGGTGGGGTCACTGCTCTCTCCCTTCGCTACATATGTGTATATATAATTGTTGAACTGGACAGGCTGCCCTCTGTCACAATGTAATTATTATAACCCTGAAGGCCTACCAGGGTTCTGTAAGCTTATTTATTACCTTCACCAAGGAGGTTATGTTTTCAGGGCGGATTGTTTGTTTCTTTGTCTCTTCATAAACAGGATTATACAGAGATTACCAGCCATATTGGAGAGGTGTAGCATGGTCCAAAGATTAGTTTTTTAGCGAGTTTAGTTTCACTTTTTGCTAATGTTGCGGGATACACAGCATTTGGCCTTGGTGGAGGTCTGGACTCTCCAAGTGCCCTTGTAGTTTGTTTTGCCAAGGGGTGATCAGATTTTCCAGGGACCTTCCCAACCAGAAAATCAGCTAAAAAAAGGACCATTATCTCCCCCTTGTCTTTTGTCTTGGACGTGTAATTGATTCATGGATTTATGGTGACTTTCTATATTAATCAGGGTTAAATGGGTAATTCCGGCTGGATCCGCATCATTGGTAATTAGTTCCCACAGTTCTCCCCCAAGTTAACTTGTATAGGATGGCAGGGCTTGATCAAAGCGGTGCCTGGGAGACTGGCCTCGCATATTGATGAGTCTTTAGCCCCCTGCCGCTCAGCCATGGCAGTGTTGTGTTGTCTGATACCGGCCCAGAGGACAGATAGATGGCTAAGGGGAGTGTGCAGGGTCAGAGCCGTCTTTGCCAGCATCATGGGGGTGGGTGAGACCTGTGACACTGGAGGAATTACCCGCACGGAGAGGCAAAGCATCAAACACTTAAGTAAAGGGATTCTCTTCTGCATTTTTATCTTGTATTCCCATTTCAACACGCTCAAATTATTCAAGACATATTGGTGTATGAAGGGATTTTGATGATAAAATCATGACAATTATGTATCTATTGAACAATTTCTTTCTTTTCTTTTTTTTACAATCAGAGAGAGGACCTTTGTATGATAGTATTCCTAGTGGCAGAAAATGTTACCCATGGAAGAGCAAAGCACATCAATTCAGATTCTGCCTATTGCCTTCTGACTCTACCTATGTGATTGCATATATATTGGAGGGATCCAGAGAAATGGCCCCTGTGATGGGTTTCAGAGCATGACAAGATGCTTTGAATGTCAACCATGGAATCAGTGTCCCCTCAACTGGGTCAGAAAACACACATACACACATGCACACACACACACATGCACAAACACACACACACACACACACACACACACACACACACACACACACACACACACACACACACACACACACATACACACACACACAGTAAAACTGTGTACTCTTAATGTTACCTACAGCGTACACATTTTTTCATCCCGCAGCATTAAAAAGCTGTCTTCTAAGAGTCCTCATTACGAAAGCCATCGATCCTTTCCATGCTCCTCAGCGCCATAGTGGTCCTCGGCAAATATATGGCATCTGACAGTGGAGCAGATTGATACAATCTGTTTCAATTATACATGAATGATGTGCAGGTGCAGGCACCTCCCTCAGGATCGAAACCATATCAGCAGAATCTATTGTGTCAATATCGCGAGTGGCTGCAAGATAAATAATTCATCTTTCCAATGATAGGTTTATCTTTTTTCTGTCTCTGAAGAGAGAGCTGATTCATTCATTTATTTACATGCAGAGCCATAATCTCCTGGTGGATATATTCTCGTTTGGTGCCATGGCAGGTAGATAGGCAGGCAGGCGGGCAACAGACTGGCAGGCTTGTGGTTGAGAGTACGCGAGGGGATGTGGGAGAATACATTACGGGGCAGAGGGAGTGCCCCTGCTGGTACCGGATGTTGGGGTTGGTTCGGTGTGAGGAAGTCTGGTGGGGGGGAGGGGTTGCGGGGGGAGCAGGGCACAGCAGAAGCTCCTTATTCGGCGCAGACAAGGCAATTCAGGGGAAGGGCGGGGAGGCTTGCAGAATGCCTGATGAATGTGCCCTGTGAGGAGTCTCTTTCCTCAGTGAGCCAGCTTCACTCTGCGCTCTTTTGCTCCTGGAGTCTGTCTCTCTGCCCCTCTCTCTTTCTCTCTCTTTCTCTCTCTCTCTGCCCGTCTCTCTTTCTCTCTCTTTCTCTCTCTCTCTCTGCCCGTCTCTCTTTCTCTCTCTTTCTCTCTCTCTCTCTCTCTTTCTCTCTCTTTCTCTCTCTCTGTCCCTCTCTCTCTCTCTCTCTGTCTTTTCTCTCTCACTTATTCCCTCTAACTTTGCTGCAATCCCAGGAGGAGCACTTTAACAAAACAACAAGGGGAAGAGAGAAAGGGACTGTTCTCAGCTTCACACGTTCACCATGAAAGGGAAGGATTGAAGAATTTTAATGTGCGTTTACCACTGGGAGAAGAAATAGCCATGGACACCACACACACATGCTGTATACACACACACACACACACACACACACACACACACACACACACACACGTGCACCCAGAAAGACAAACACACACACAGACACTCTTTTTCCCTTTATATCAAAACCATGTACACACACACACACACACACACACACACACACACACACACACACACACACACACACACACACGTACACACACACACACACACACACACACACACACACACACACACTCTTTTTCCCTTTATATCAAAACCATTTGTCTTTTGCTATTTGATATTCAAGGCAAAATCAAATGCACATAAAAAAAGCTCCTAATTCCTTCTCTTATGAAAGAGACTTTTTTTTTGCAGACTTTCAGTCTAAATATGCCTCTTTTTTCCCTTTTTTTCTTTAGTTTTATTATTTTTTTTAATGTTTTTTTTTGTTGCTTTTGAGCACTACTGCATTGATTTTTCTTGGTGCTCCTGTTCTCACCCACTCTGTTCACAACAACACAATAACCATGTGAGGTGGGCTCCTTCGCCGGATATGAGATGCAGAGGGGCTGCGGATGTTTGTGCGTCTGCCCATGTGTGGGAGGCTGGGGCCGTGGCAGCAGCTGTGGGCTAGGGAGAGTGTCGAGTCCTTGAAGCCGCTTATTGCCTTGAGAAACGTTTCCCAGATCTCGCCGCTCTCTCTCTCTCTCACACACACACACACACACACAAACACACACACACACACACACACACACACACACACACATACACACTCTCACACACACACACACACACACACACACACACACACACACACACACACACACACACACACACACACACACACCTCATTATGACACAATGGAAACAGTCCACCAATATAGCAAAAGAGAAAAGAGAAGCACATGCTCAGTAATTGTATGTATGGGTGGGTGGTTTCATCCACCTATGTATATGTGGGTTTATTTGTGTGATAACAGGTTGAGAGGTTCAGCAGCTTTTAAATCCAAATCTGATAGCTGTGTTACGGGACAGTCGTGCTTTGAAAACATATACATCTGCAGTATAGCAGCCAGGCATGACAATAGGCCCAGCAGTATATACAGTATATATACAGGATGGGCTTTCTTTGTCATCTCCCAGTAGCCCTACGCTCACTGCTTAATCCCTTCCTCACCATCCCCGACACTTTCAGTCGAGTGTCTTTGACAGTGCAGCCAAAGGTAACCCAAGAGGGCCGATCCGATTGACAGGGGCCATCACCGGGACAACCCTTAGACCAGATGGTTCCTGTGTCAGACATGCACTAGCCGGGCATTCCCATTGGATGTCAACATAACGATAGCCGGGAGGAGGAAGAGAGATCAGCAGGCGGGCGGGCGTAGTGAAAGAGAGCCAGGGCAAGTGGTCAGATTCAGTGGTCAGCGGTGACACAGAATCACATGGCTGCAATGGTTACTACAGGTCAGTGCCTCAGGCAGGTGACTGTCACAGATGCAAGCAGGGATCTGTCAGCCCAGACTGGCGAAAAGAGTGATGAAAAAAGCAAGAAAGCAAATTGTAGAAAGGAACATCCTCATTTTAAAGTGAACAACTCTGTGATATAAATGTTTCATTTTGCTTAAAAACAATTGTAAACACAATATCCTGCATTATCTTTGATCAAATTCCGGCTTAAGCTGGGTGCAGAATCTCCACCATGAAGAGACAGACAATTCACACAAAATGATATGCATCTCTTTCACACCGAGAGGTATTAGAAGAAGGTAAATAATTTTGACAGGATATCAGTAACATCAGATATAAATCTTGACAGTCCTAGATAGTCAGCCTCTCCTCTGTGCACAGATGTCATCCACAGTCACTCCATCTCTATGCTGTGGATGTTTGCCTGGGGAAACATATAGTCTCACGGATAGCATACATTCAGCTGAATAGTGAATAAATATTCCAAATTTGTGTTTTAAAAAAGAGCAATGGCCTCTCTATGCATGCTGTGAGATAATGTCAGATGCATACAGATGAACTCCATAATACACATCTGCGAGCCTCTTCTCGCGGTGGTATATTAAAGCAAACAGAGCCCATTTCTGCAGTAAACAAATGACATTGTTTGAATGTTTGATTTGCTTGTTTGAGCGCTCCCTCCCTCTCTTAGCAGAGGCTTCGGGGTGATATCTCAGAGCGCTACGTGTTTACAGATAACATGCACGATCTATTGAGTCCATTTTGTCTATGGTATGCAAATGACAGTCTGTTGTTTCAGCAAGAGGCTCTCAACAGATAGAGGGGAGAGAGCTCTGCACTACAACACCTCAAACATGACTGAAGTCTGACATACGGAGTGGTGTGCCATTGCCCACCATGGCATTGAAATACAGTGAATACTGTACGTATGGGGTATGACAGGATATACCCTGTATGCCTCATGCACACTGCGGTCGACACAGCAGACAGTGGAATGGTATATGCTGTGCCTGATACAGAAAACACCACAGGGTGATGTTGGAAGGCTGGTCAGTCTGTCTTTTTCACTCACACAGAAATCATGGCTAAAGAACAAAGATTTCAGACTCTACAGATGACAGCATTCTGCATCCAAACAGTCATCACATGAATGTATGATTGCTTTTTCCTGAATGTTCTGAAAATATAGCCATGTGGTTGGCTAGACATATTCATTTTTTGAAGATCAAGATTAGGTCAGTTTTGCATGCACTGGCGTTTGCAGACTGGTTATATAGGCCATCTGCGTCTTACACAGTAGTCCGCCACAGGGCAGACACTGGTTGTATCTTTTATCCTAAGAGCACCGGAGCAAGACAGCTGCAGTGTTAAAAAATTAAAGGCTCCTCATTTGTCCCCGTTGAAAAAGAGCTTTTTTTACATCCTAAAAAAGTCCAGTCCCTAAATAGTTCAATAGCATATCCTTGTAGGGTTTTTTTGGTCCCCTAAAAGAGAATGCACCGCCCAGAAATGGGTGCAAAGCGTAACCTTTCCCTCCCTGTCCCGACACTGCGCAATGGACAGGGGACAATGATTTAGAGGTGCACTGCCCTGAAAGAGTCACTTTATGCAGAGCCATATTATACCAGAGTAACCTTTAATGAGAGCCCAACCAAATTCAAGTTTTTCTTATCTTGTTTTTCATATATTTGGCCTGCAGGTCGTTCCCTCACAGGAGCCTAAAAAGCTGATTTGATTATATACAGAAATAGCCAGATGTCTTTATTCATGGGCTAAAGTATAAGGAAATTGCGGATGGGAATTAAGCCCAGTGCTGTTTGATGTTATTTTACATAGTTGCAATATTCTTCAGTCATTTCTTCCTCCCAAACTCATAAATAGTGTGTGTGTGCGTTGATCCATACTTCTTTCGCTTTCTTTGATTAATGCATAGAAAAACCAAATGCAAAAAAAAATCTGCCAGGCAAAGGGAATGAAAAATCACAAATTAAAGATCCCAACTGGAGCCTGATCCCAGAGGACATCGTTTGCACTTGGTATGTATGTCAGCCATCAAAGACTTAATTACCTACAGAAAATGAGTAAAATCCACACAGCAGTCTCCTGGTCTGCAGTCTTAGGGAGTTGAAAAAAAAGTATAATTGAGTCGACATACTGATGGCACATGGATATAAAGTAAGTTTAGTGCCAGTTATATCTAATAGTTATAGAAAGGGTGGAATTGCTGAGTGGGTCGCTTAACAGGATTAATATTTTGGGGCACAACATTTTGGAAAACACTGGAGAAAACACTCCTTTTTGGACTGCAATTCTGTGGGACTATATGCTCCCAGTTACTGTCATTGGCACAGTACAGGCTCAAAGGCAGACTAACGAATTTGCTGTATCTTTGCAGACACAACACAGACGGTGGTGAAATATTCCAGCAATGAAATAAGCAAAGCGTTATTATTACTTCTATTTATTTTTATTTATTCCACAATTAAACCCTCCTATAACACATTCAGGATGGTGTGAGTGGGTGTGAGGGATCGGGGAGCGTGCTGCAGCCCCAGATGGAGAGAGTGAATCATGCTAAGATCGTTGAATGACAAAATTACAGTTCGGCAGGTGTTGATTGCATCTGTGCACTCTTTACGGTGTCTCACTGTAGAGAACGCACTATATGATGTCTGCCAGGGAAGCACCATAACTGCCGAGCCAGGGAGTGCATTAATCCTGGGATACCTGTCTGTGCTAGAGCGACTGCAATGGGAAAGCCAGATAACTGCTCTCCGATTCTCAGTTCGTAAGTACCCCTTTGACTTAACTTCACTAACACGAGAATGTCATATTCTTGACATTGCACCATACAGTGGGTGTGTGTATACTGAACATGTTCAAAGTGGACTTTTAAATATTTACAAATAGCACCTGCAGGCCGCATCCCGTGACATGTCGGAATCCAACAAAGCACCGACATGGTGCATTTGTGAAATGTACATATTTGATGCGTGTGCTATTTGTTTTTGTTTTGTTTTTGTTATTTCTGATACACTTTTTGGCTGGCCAGATGGTGGCGCTATGTTAGACAAAGAAATTAGACATGTGAATATCATCACAATAATGATATCCAAAATTTGTGTAAACTTTCAGATCAATCACTTAAGGCATTGTCCATTTCTGGCACATTTCCTGCTTGGCCAGGTGGTGGAGCTATGCCAGGCAGGCCCATTGGGTGTCTGGATATCATCATAATCATTATATCTATTAACCTGAGAAGTTTCAGACCATTCATTCAATGCACTGTGATTTATGACACATTTCCTCTTTATGTGGTGAGATATTAAAATCATATCAAATATACAACACATCAAAAATCCCTTCACAATTTAACATCAGCGACATCTTGGCATAATGTTTGCCAAATTCCACATGAATCTGACAAACCGTCTAGGAGCAGTGTGTTAAAATTGATCATGTGACATCAGTGTAATTGTCATTCTTTCTGTTGCCAGTTGGTGGCGCTATGCCAAACATGCATTATGGGCATGTGAATATTATCATTAACATGGTCTTTAATGACCTGTGAAATTTAAAACATTTCAAGCCATGCATGGTGAATTATGACACATTTATTGTTTATGTGGAAGGGTATTAAAATTAATAATTTTGCCATTTCATCAAATTACAACATATAAAAAAAAAGCTTCACAATTTATAATCAGGAACATCTCGGCGTCATGTATACCAACTTTGACATGAATCGGATCAACCGTCTAGGAGGAGTATGTTAAAATTGGTCATGTCCACAACACACAAAATCCCAATTACCTCACTTCCTCCCTGGGCGTGGCTAATGGCATGTTAATACAAAAGTTGTTTGTTTTTGGGAGTCACATACACCCACCAAATTTGGTGTTTGTATCTAAAACTAAATGCCAACCACAAGTCACAGTGACATAAGGGGGCGCTATGGAGTTCCTGGGCCACGCCCAGTGCCAAGCCTTTTTCCCTGTGTATTCAGTACCTCTTGATGTGTTGCCAAATTTCATGCGTTTTTACCAATGGGAAGCACATCTTTTGGCATCACAATTCATCACATTTTAGTCCGCACAAAATCCCAAATACCTCACTTCCTGTTGGGCGTGGCTAATGCATTGTATATACTGTAACAAACTGCACAGTTGTCTCAGAATGGTTTTTATTGGTTACGCACCAAAACACATAATTCCAGGCCAGACCTGGCCCTTATGCTCCAGTACTAAACATCTATCTGAGGCTGTATCTAAAACACACACCAATCAACCCTAGTTATGAACAATGTAACCAGCTGCAAACATAAACACAACAGACAGGACATACAACGTTGTCAACCCACATGGTTTAGCACATGAACATTACACACATACACACACTGCACAGCATCATGGGAGCACAGTCATAAACAGCTAGGCTCAGATCATTACAATACGAAAGTTGTTCATCTTGGGGAGATACACACACCTACCAAATTTGGTGTGTCTACCTGAAAGTATGTGCCAACCACTGGATCAATCACCTAAGGGGGGCGCTACTGAGTCCCTGGGCCACGCCCGGGGCCAAGCCTTTATGCCTGCGTAGCCATTGTGATACCAGATGAGTGTGCCAAATTCCAAGACTTTACATCCATGTTAACCACCTCAAAAATAGCAAAAAGGTGAACAAATAATAATAATAATAATCTTTCCAAAAACAATAGGGCTTCGCACCGTCCCGGCCTCGCGCACCGTCGGTGCTCGGGCCCTAATAAAAGTATATTTAAACGATTACAATATTTCTACACTAAGGTGATTAAAGTACAACAGATGGATGCAAACCAGATCATATATCTTTTTGCTGTTGTTCTGTGCAAAGGCATCAGTCGTCTATTGAAAATTACATTCTCAAGATTTGATTACATTAAAAAACAGTATGTGAGGTGTAGAATTTCTGGTGAAATGATGTGCAGTGTGAATGAAAATCTTCCCTCAACACCACTTTTCCCTAGTAAGTCAGTTAGTAATTGCAATAATGTATCAATATTTATCCTGACCTGTCATTTTCCATGGCACTTAAACATAACCAAGATCAGTTTCTGTATTGATGCACAAGTCAATGAAACAAAGAATAAAGATCCACAGATAAATCTTTGGAGCGTGTTTTTATGTCCCTCAATACCAATTTATTCAGCCATCCTTCTAGGCGCAAGCTGTAAGTGTCAATGCGTCTCTTTGATCGCCTGCCTTGTCGTGACCGGAAGCGCTTCAACCGCAACAGAATGTTCCCAGCCCCCCTGTCATCGTCTGCAGCGTGAGAAATGGATGTGGTTCATTTCGGAGCCTGTAATATCTTCAGGGGTAACCGTTCCCCGGGGGGGGTGTGTGCAGTATTAAAACTGTCCATCCTCTCAATGGTCACGTCTTCGCCCCAGCATGGGCCCTGCGGGGGGACGGAGTCCGAGGATTCATATCGGACGGCTGTCCTCACAGCCCGAGCAGAATAGCGTGTGGCAACGACATGGCGTGACACCAACATTGCTAGCCTGCAGTGTCAATCACGGCAAACTTGATCAGAGACACCCAGGCAGGTCAGAGACAATAACCCGAGAGATAAAGTGAAGCGGGGAATGTGTGGGGGATGCAGTGCAGCAGCCGACAGGTAGAGTAGAGGTAAAGGTAGAGTCTGTCCAGATTTCCTGGCTTTCTTTCAGATGGAAGCAGATAAATTCATGATGTCATACCACAGATATGTCAAAGTTAGAAGCTGGGTACAACTGTTTTAAAATACAATATGATCATGTCTGCATGGATAACCATCTAAGGATGAAATGCCAGCTATACTGGTACTATTATGAAAAACTTGCGTAAAAACAGAAGTCGGGAAACCCCTAACAGCAAGTCAGAGATTACAGATTTGCAAAAAAATAATGTCTCTGAGCTAATAGCTGGATAGTTATCATCAGTCTCCCCAAAGTTTATCCCATTGGATAGTTATACAGAAAGGTGGACATGTTGGAATATAAGTATATATACTCTTTTGATCCTGTGAGGGAAATTTGGTCTCTGCATTTATCCCAATCTGTAAATTAGTGAAACACACTCAGCACACACTAAGCACACACTAAACCCGGCGCAGTGAGCTGCCTGCAACAACAGCGGCGCTCGGGGAGCAGTGAGGTGCCTTGCTCAAGGGCACTTCAGCCGTGCCTACTGGTCGGGGTTCGAACCGGCAACCCTCCGGTCACAAGTCCGATGCGTTAACCAGTAGGCCACGGCTGCCCCCCTAATATGTAATGGGATCTGGGAAAACCCATCACATGGTCAAAATCAAAAATCCTTGATTAGGTCTGCTACTCCATTTTAACCCTCTGTGGTGAAATTTCACCAACTTAAAATTTTAATACCATCCTAGTAACATCCTGGATACTGTCCCCTAGCAATATCGTAGATACCATCCTAGCAACGTCCAAGATGTTGCTAGGATGGTATCAGAATCTTAAGTTGGTGAAATTCACATGAGTCTTTCTATAACTTACTGTTGCTACTAATTACAGTCAGGAAAGACCAGAGGAAAGACTAATCAAAGATTAGATAACAAACCTCTTGTCTCAAATATGCCAGCAACCAGCTAATAAATTATGAATGAACAATACAGTTTTTGGAACTACAGTGAGTATGAAACTCTTAGGAGCTTGCAATCACAGTGCTGAAGACCTACCTTAATCCCCCACCCACCTCCACCCTCTCTCTCCCTGCCTCACTGCTGGAAGGAATACACACTCAGTAATGATCCCGCCTTGATGCTGTGTACTGGAACTTTGCTTTTTGTCTGGAGAAATTTTCCCATTGAGTAATGAATAACATCTGATGCTCATCTATAACTCTTGCTGCTGCCCTAAAAATGTCATCCATGCACCATCAGTTCTCCCCAGGGCCGGTCTCTCTCACTCACTGCAGTGGTTCCAGCCCTGCTTTTATCCACCACCTCCTCCTATTGTCTCTTTACATTTCTTCAAGGAATTAACACAGTTAAAACAGCTTGCTGTTGTTTGCAAAGGAACTTGCATCATATGTTTTTCATTTAAAGAAATGAAAATTTAATTGTCAAAGATAATGGTGGAGATTATGTTGTATATTTGCAACTTATTGCAGTGTGGAGCCATTGTGCTGATTTTTAATGACCCTTGGGGTTGTTCTCGTAAATGTTTATTTGGTAACACTTTACTTGACAGTATCGACATAAGAGTGACATGACACTGTCATGAACACATGACACTGTCATGACACATGAAACCTAACCCTAAACCTAACCCTAATCCTAACTTGTTATGACAAAAACCGAATGTCACTTAATAACAGAAGCGTCATGTCATAAAAGTTTATGACTTGTTTATGACATGTTCATGACAGTCTCATGTCACTCTTATGTCGACACTGTCAAGTAAAGTGTAACCGTTTATTTCATTGTTTATCATATGGAAATTGAGAAGCATCCTTTTGAAGCAAGTTTGTAATTATTCATTACAGAATGCACAGTGCTGCAGTCATACACCAGAATACTCATCGTGCTCAGGCAGGAGGGTTGCAAATGCAAGACCCACAACTCCCATATTGTGCTGACTCCCTTTATCCGAGTGGCAGTCGGTCGATCAGAGTGGCTTTTGTCCAGTTTCCTCCTGTTGAGAGTGGCTGCACTGCCTTGTTATTCCGCTAAAACTGCTGCACTGTGTCACTCTACTCTGTGTACTCTCTCTTTTCATTAGCTGCGATGGCCTACACATCTTACGCTGTCGGTGGGGAAGGCCCCTCTCCTTCTCCCTCACTCTCTCTCTCGCTCGTTCTCTGGACAGTGGAGACTGATTTTGCCTCTTGGGGATTTTATAGCCAGCAGGGGCTTTTCTCCCTTGTGTAGATAATCAGGTGTGCAACTTAAAACTCCAGGAGATTCAAACCAATTTGTCTCGCCCAGCTTGATGCCGTTGTTTCGATCAGCTATTTCTGTCTATGGGACTGGGTTTTTTGCTCATAGAGATACTGTTTACTTGTTTTCACACCCTTCTTAGTGTGTTTTGATGACATTGTGTAAGGCTCTGCGTTAGCGGGGATGTAGTGAGAAGTGTGGTGGGGCGAGTTGGCGGGTGGGAACGTGGCCCAAAAGAGGCCGAATCAGCAGCCCCCATCACCTCTACACTGCCTTGATTTGTGTACTTCCCCACAGAGTGGTTCCCTTAAGAAAAACAAGGAGGAGAAATGCAGTTTTGCAACACATACAGTACAACTCTCAGTCGAACTGCTTCCCTCCCTCCCTGTCTTTGTGTCTTCCTCCTCCCTCCTGCTCAGTGGATCTATTCAAACTGAATACACATTCCAAAAAGCAATTCCTCCCAAAACAGATCAAAATGTGCAGAATTAGAAATATAAAATGGCTAGTTTGTCATATTAGCGAGAGCCTATTTAATAGGATATTCGTTCTCGTTTAGGTGCAATTATTATGCATTAGCCGAGCCACATGTATCATAATAACCTAACTGTCATAATAATTTTGTTCTAGTGTTGGAGCTTTGATAGCATTAATTTGCCATCTGTTAAATGGGGATTTTTTTTTCGCTGTGTAAGAGAGGTGGGTCATTGCAGATAAAAACATTAATCAGTTTAATGACCTCAAATGTATAATCAATAGCAATCCAAATGGGCAATTGAAGGGTGAACAACCAGGGGCCAAATTATGGTTTTGTTAGATGGAACTCTCCAGGAAAGGGTAGCAATAATGTCTCAAATTGAGGGGCAATTTTATGCACACCATAGCATAACTTGAAATGATGACCTGAAACCATAATAATCGAATCTTCTCATGAGGAATTGAGGGGATTACTCGAAATGCTGCAGAGGATTTTTCAACAGTGATGGTGCACTTTTCATGCGCTCGCAGTCTTACACCCTCCCCCGCTGGGTGAATGTGAGATAAACCTAGGTACTGTGAGCAAATGTGCTTTAGCATCTCCTTACTGTGTCAATAATCTGATAGGCATTCAGCTGCCAGAGAACTGGGGAATGAATTTGGGCTAACTTTTTTTAGCAGCGAACGTGTGGCCTTTGATATTCACATTCCACTGAGAGAGCACTTCGGGAAGGTAGTGAGCTCACATTAAAGGGCTTTGCTGCATCTAATCGGCGTTCAACAATTCTGAGCTATATTTGTTTCATCTTCAAGTAGGTCACTGTAAAGACCTATAAGGACCCTGTAAGGATGGTTAAACATTTATCCAATTACAGTTTGTCATCAAACAAAATCACACCCCTCTGAGGAGATGTTTCAGCAGCTTGAGTATCTTATAACGAGTGCTAAAAGCTAAATAATATGTTCACATGGAGAGACCATTTTTTGGCATTTTGGTAGAGATCGAACACAACTTTTTTTTATTTTTTTTAAGGAAGTCGACCCAGTAACATTTGCGTATCAACATGACCCAAATAGATTAGGGCCAAATGGAGGAGATGTAGGTCTCTCTCACAAAAAAAAAACACTGACTCATCCTGCCTGACTGAGAAAATAAATCAATCCCTTAAAAAGGCTGGCTTCTCAAGAGACAAAAAGATCCAGCATCACCACTATCCACACTAATGTGCCCTGTTTTAAATGAAAGGATTTGACAACATGGGAACAACTGAGTGATTCCTTACAGACATAGCAAACAACTACTCGTGAATGTATGGGACTGGCATCAGTTTCAAGGGGGGTTGACTCATTCATAAGTGTACTTTAATTCTACTGATGAATAACTCATGTCTTGTCTAAACTCAGTAAACTAAAATTAGATTGACATGGCAAAGTAAATTAATTCTATGGATGACTGTGGCTACATGACTTAGATTTCAAGGGATTCATCAGTGAATAGGCGAGTTCCGTCTTAGCCAGAGTGGGTTCACACAGTGTCAGGGAAGCACTGAAGGAAGCAGGTGGTGGTTTCAAGATGAGATCAGAAGACTGGGGGTTTGTGATGGGGTTCAGCTTCTCATTTCTCTCTCTCTCTCTACTCTGAGCCATCGGCAGCTCTCAGTAAAGCCTTCACTGAGGTGGTGACGTGTGCTTCTCTGAGCCTGACTGATGTATGGAGGGGGGGTCCTGTCTGCACCAAATATAGCCCAGCGACAAAGGGAGTAAGAAAACAAAAATGAGATGAAAAAACTGGCCTGTTTTTCCTGTCTCTCTCTTTTTAACAAACAAAATGTGGCACAGCATCAGATAGAACCTGATTGGATAAAGCCATGGGTCTCAATTTACAGCCCTCGGCCCTTCCACTTAAGTGGGGAGCCCCTTCTTGCCAAGGAGCGGTAAAACAGGGGGTGGTAATGACACCAAAACAATGTCATGTAATTCCCTTCAATCGATCCTGATCCAGCTGATGAATCTCCTTCAATCGCCACAAATATCTCAGGCAAAGTGGCAAAACCAGCCCTCCTTAATGTGATAGATATCCATTTGTTCCATATGGGGTATAGTGTAGTATCAATACAGAGGAAATGCCCTGAGCCACTTGTCTTCCTAAGGCTGGCTATTCAGTCTCTCCCTCCTGTGATAATGTGACCGCAGATCCAGTCAGCATGTTATGATGGGGGGACTCTGTTGGCAAAACCCTTTTTGTCAATAATCCAGAAACTGCCACTGATATATGGGGGGTATAGACCATAGTGGCTTCTCTGAATCATTGAATCATTGTGTTCCAATTTATTACCTTCTTCTAGAAACTAGCAGAAAAAGACTTGATGTACGGTGTCGAAATTAAGAAATCATGCCATTAAGGTCTTCACTGCTGTCTCATTTATGGAAATTGCTTATAAAAAGAGAGAATAGTGAGGTTTTGCCAATGATGGATATTCAATAGTTGCTGCTCCTTGAAAGAGTCGGGTGACACAAGTGACATGCCATAAAAGGCATTTCTCTCTCTCTCTCTCCCAGTCACACGTGGTGAGTCACAAAAGACGAAAGACGACACATGAAAAGGATCTCAGCTTATAATGGTGTGAGAATGACTTCTCACTCTCACGGGAAGGCAGTCATGTGTAGACACCGGAAAGGTAGGGGGTAAAAAACAGTGATGAATTGTCCCTGGTCACACACAAAAAAAAGCTTTTTGGAGTTTCTTGCACTGGAGAAATAAAACAGCCATTTATCATTATATAGTTGGAAGATATATGCTTTCGTTGGAGCAACTTATCATGGGTACGGTCTCTGTTTGTGATTAGCTAACGCTAAGGGAGAGAGGGAGAGATCAGAATACAAATAAAAAATCTCCTATCTATCCTTCAAGTGGCTACTCTGTCTGAATGTCTGTATAGCTGCAGATGTGTTTGGTGTTTCTCAGTCAAATGTATCACTCCCAAGAGTATTCAGGCTTTGCGACCACACACAGCCTGACTTAAAAAAATGTCCTAATTATATTCTGACCTATAAATGTGAGGTGGCGCCCCAGCTGACTATTAGTTAGACAAGCTCGATCTGCTGTCAGGAAGGTAGTGCATAAACTAAGATTGGCCTGCATTAAAATGTGCTGTTTGAATCTGAACCATGGTGTCTTCTCATTATGGGACTGCAAACACCAAACAAGCTCAGACTGCCCGTATCTTTCAAAAAACAGAGAGAAAGAGAGAGAGAGAGGATTCATAAATATCGAAACATTTAGTCAAATTGATGCTAGGCTATCAATTAAGCTAGTAAATGAAGAAAAAAAACTAAAACTAAACAAGACTCAAAATGTAGGCTATAGCATGTTGTGTGGGTAGCTAAACACATGTTATCAGATGTCAGAAGTTTGGTAAGTGGGTGGGGGGAGGTGGGGGGGTTGAGTGCAGAAGACTGGTGCTGGCATATCATTGAATTAAACATGAGGTAGAAATGTTCACAGTGGGAAAGAGGGGAGTTATTTCACTTGCTTTTTGTTGGCACCTCTTAACAATCAGGCTGAAAATAACATAACTCTGTCACAGGTCCGTCTCATGAAATTAGCATTACTGTCTCAACGCTTCTTATGGTGGCTGTTTTGACATAACTGTCACCAAGAGTACAACTTCCTAGGTTTTGTAATTAACTATTTGGGGAAATGCATTAATGTATTTTGGAGGTGAGCAAAAGCTGTTTATAATAGTTTATACCAGAATAGTAGTAGATTTTCCACAATATTCAACATTTTGAGGTGCACCTGAATAAGATTTCTATAGTGGTTCTATGGTAGTGTTTAATACTTCTATGACATTCTGTAAGTAAAGGATAATGTATTGTCTGCCAGTCATTATTGGAAAATAAGTCCTGACAGGGTGCAGGACCCAGAAGTGAAGCAGAAAAGCTAGTTGTACAGTAAAGGTAAATACATTGTTTCCCCACTGCCAACGTGGTTTATTATCAGTTTGTAAAGGTTAGGTGAAGTAGGAAGTAATGCCCTGATCAATGTGATTGGTTAGGCTGACCCAATGATTTCAATGTTAACGCAAAGTCTGCAAACATTACAATGTTAGGGTTGGAAACATTTCCAATTGTGAGTACCCAGACTCTATTCGTATTTTTGGGTGGGCACTGGGCTAAGCTGCAATTTTTTTTTAAAACCCTTTTCAAGATCAAAACAAAAATTAGGCACGTCATGTCAGATGGGACCCCCCACACACACACACACACACAAAATAGCCTACTGTATAGCCTAAACATATTTTGCAGTGTACTGGAGGCTAAAACCCTTCAGGCAAACATGACCGTTTTCTTTCCTTTTTTCCCTGTTTACCATTGTTCCACTTGGAGACACTGGTAGTGGCCTAGCCTAATTTGGTAGCATTTACATTGGATGGCTGCTAGGCTACTTGCAGTGTTAACAGACAGTTCATAACGAAGTTGGATAATATTCCATTTCCAGTTGTTGTCCTTAGGGCTTCTGAAGGCACTACACCACAATCAGCTTTCCATTGTTATTCCTGACAAACCCTATGAGCTTAAGGCACACAATTGTGATTAGGCTAGGCGGGAAGGGTGAACAGAAAGGAATTGTTGGGAGGAAGACCTGAGTGACGGGTAGAATAAGACCTAACGAGATCACAAATATATTTGGTGGTGCTAAAGCATTCAGAGCTTTGAAAACAAATAGTAAGATTTTGAAATCTATTCTGAATCTCACAGTTTAGTTGGGACAACTACCCAGTGATATGCTCGCTCTTCCTAGTTCTAGTCAGTAATCTGGCAGCCGCATTTTGGACTAGTTGCAACCTAGCAACAAAATTGCAGTAGTCTAGCATAGATGTAATGAAGGCATGAACGAGTAAGTTATTCATAATTTCGATGTAGGGAGTCGATCTCTCTATCAAACCAATGTACGAGGGCACTGTTGTTACCTCTCCATTTCGCATCGCGCAAGTCACTGTCTCGCTAAGTCCCACCTATTGAACAGAGATCAGCCAATAGTCAGTTCAGAACCAGCACCAACAGCTGAATGTCGCTGCCTAAGGAGACCTGAGAGAGAAATGAGTGGATGACACGTTAACTGTGGTCTGATTAGCTAATAGCAATCCGTTGAAATGAAGTGCCTCTTTGGAAAAAAATAAATCTTGTGATTTTGGGCCCAGTTGTATGGGCACAACGCGACTGAGCAGATACAATAACGCTTTAAAGTCATCTGTTGTCATATTTATTGTGGTTCACCAGTGCAGTGCAGTGAAGTGTTTTGGCTCTTCTGGTAAACCATCCACAATCCAACCCTTTCTTCCTGCCTCAAACTTAATTAGGCATTCTGGCTAAATTTTACGATGGTAAAAAGTTATGAGCCATCTCAACCAACTCTTGGTGATTCAAATTGAAATTTTGTTTATTTGCACGTTCACCTGCGGTACAGACAGAGCACAGCTGAATTGTGTGATTCACAGTGCTCTTTCCATTCAGAAAAGCACCATGGCGCTCGTTGACGACCTCAGCAGGAAGGGAGGCAGAGTCGCCCTCAGCTCCTGTGCCCTGATTAATTGTGGCAGTTACTGCGGGTGCCAAGGAAGTCACAGCACAGAGCTTGTTTGTAATAACGGGACCTCACAAGGTCTAGAGGTTAAATACCTATTTAGATAGCTCCAGATAATGCCAATATTCATGGACGTTTTTTTTTCACTCAAGGAAATTTGATGTCACAGGGCTGTTTCTTTCATGTTGCGGATATGTTATAGGTTAAATATATGGGTGATTAATTTTATGTTCAGAGAGTGACTCGAGGGTCATTTCCACACAGAGAATTTTGATTTACACATCCTCATGAGACAAATAGTAAAAGCCGCCGTAAAATGCTGGGCATGATTTACACAGCTGGCTTGTCCATATCTGCTATCGGATTTTCCTACTCCTCACACACACAAACACATCATTGCAAATTTCTTCAAGAGATTTTCTTTTTGGGGGAGGCGAGCGAAAACAACTTTGTGTGCAGTTTCCATCAAGCCATTCTGACTGGAGTTCTGCACATGTGTTGTGGGGTAAACAGTTTCTCATCTCTCTGTTCTAATGACTGTTGTCTTCCAGAATGTTGATTTGCAGGCAGGGGGAAAAAACAAGAGGAGGAGCATAAAAAAGGGGAAAAGCCAAACATGACTAGGAAGGGGGAAAGGAGGCCGAAACCCTCCATCTGTGGTGCTTTTGAGGAAGTGAGGCTTATTTCTACCACTGCAGTGTTATTGCATCAGCATGTTTACTTGTCGTGTCTGTTCCAATTAACAGCCATCCTGACTGCTCCCATCCCTTTCGCACGCCTTAATTTTCTGCTGCCCTTGCATTTGTTTGCCACAGCACAGACTCCTCTGTATTCTTCCACTGCATAAATGAATGCCCAAGCACCCTTTGTGAACTCCAGGGAGCAGATTCATATTCTTTTTTTTTATTTTTCGGAACCGCACGTAAAGCAAGGTCAAAGAGGAGGGGCATCCATTCAAGATGGGATATCGCCTGGAGACATGATTCGGATTTTTGAACTCTGTAATAACTCACACACCACCACCACACACACACACACACACACACACACACACACACACCCCCCTCCAGTTTGTGTGAGAGGAGGGACTCTGAGCCAATTGATAAATGCTTATCGCAGAGACTAGAGCCCCCCAGTCGCTGAACTGTTTATTGTGCCTGCTCAGCCATCGGTTCGTTTTGGCCTGTTTTGTTTTGCTTTTACATGAAATGTGATTTGGCCACAGATTAAATTCAAACTTCCGCCCTCACTGCAAATAGAGGATTACATTTGGTTTGTGTGATGGTGGTACTGGTGGGGTGGAGGGGGGAGGGGGTGTCCCGGCAGAAGCTGCAAGCCCTTCGGTACACAAAACCGGCTCCGAGCGAATAATTGGCAAACGGATGTGCTCTAAAACTTTAATTATGCTTAATCAGCTCTGCATTTTTTAGAACTGAAAATACTGCCGCATTAAACCGCAGGAAGAACAGTGCACTCAACTTGGGGTTTATATTCAAGTTTAATTGTATTTTCCTCTCCAGTGTATTTAATATGAGGAAGCCTGTAACCTTGATAAACAGGTCAAAGAACATCATCTTCTATTTTACTGCTGCTTCAACTGAGCAAATGTCATGTCATCATTTTCCCTGTATAAACCCCTGCCAGGCTACACATACACATTCTTCTCTGACCTTCTTACACAATGACAAACATCACATGGATTTGCAAAAAAACAGTCTGACACTGACACTGAATGAAGCATAAAAGGCATTTTCAGCTGCACACTTAAGGATCACTCTCATAAGCTCCCGTATCATATCCTGTATTGAGCTATTAAAAAGGAGCCTGATAGGACCCATAGTGTCTTCAGTTTGATTGGTGATCTGTGTACTTGCAGGATGGCATGCTCTCCTGGCTCATCGTAAGAAGTACATTGATAAATTGTGCCATTAGGTTGGTCATGATAACCTAGCGACTTATTTTAGATAAAAAAGACATTGAGATCACCTGGAGCATGTCAGCATATTGCATCCACACCAAATGGATTTCCTGAAATCATCAAAAACACATACAAAGTGAGACTGATATTTTGAAAGGTTACCTTGTTCAGCATTTGTGTTTTTTCTTCTTCTCTTTTTCCCCCCAAAAAATGGTTGTGGTTGTCAGCGATAAGAAGTGCACTGACAAATAACTGGGCAGCGTGCCATTTGGAAACGGCTTAGCCAACAGGGGAAAGATAAACCCTGGATGTCTCTCCTACTGGTCTGTGCATCACTAGGTAGGACAATGAATTACACAGGTGAGAAATTCTGGTGAAGAACAACACTTGGGCATCAATTTGCTAAAGCCTGCCCTCCACCACAGGTCACTGCTCCAGGCTCCTGATCCGCTGTCCTTCTGTCAATTGAGGGCACGTTCAGCAGCAGGCTGCTAAACCATCTCAGGCTTCACAGTTCACGTCTTAGCTCTGTGTCGTCATTAACTTGCTTTGGGGTGTAGATTGAACCTTTCACCTTCTAGACAAGTGCTATTTCAAGAAAAAGTCCTTGAATATTGCTTTAGAGGCATTTCTTAGTAAAAGTTGGCAACGGGCATCATTATATCATGTAAATAAATTAACATTGTTCACATGTGTGCATGTCAGAAATCTCTCTTGGACAATACATCAAAAGTTAAGGCTATGAAAAAAATAAAACAACAAGCTAGCATCAAGCTATCATCATATCATTGATTCCAAATGGGAAAGATGGCCACTGTTTTTATTGTGATATAGCATTTATTGAGTAAAGGAAACAAGCTAAATAGTCAGAACAAGTTAGTCATTCTGTCTTACAATATAATATCTCTGGTGAACACTGACCTGTTATTTTGCATATTTGAGTATGTCCATATAAGAACATCAACATCATGCTGGTGGCAGCAAAAGGCCTACATCTTGGCCTACAAGGCAAACCATCATCCTATTACATTATGTTAGGAGTGTGTATTACTTTTCAACATTTACATGTCCATGTAAACAAGTTTAAGGACTGAAATTTCACCAAACTAAATTTTCTATTGGTTTATTTATGCAGAAGATATTCCCAGAAAGATTGTAAATATTAAGAATTGAGACAAATTAACAAACAAACAAAATTAGTTTTGAACAGATAAAGAAAATAAACACAGTAAACTTGGCCTAAAATTACCTTGTTAAGTTGGACATAACATTAGCTGAATAATAACTAAAACATGAACTGCATGGCATATAAAACTGAATGTTATTTAAACAATGGTACGACAAGACGGTAAGCTTGGTATGCTAGGCCCTGGGCAGCATGCAGACACCCACCCTTACCACTCTTTTCACCCCAAGCCTAACACTGACTCCAGCATAGGCCCAGGCTGTCTTCTGACCCCAGGGCTGCCCTGTAGAGCTCTGCTATAGGCCCTAGGCGGTATGCATACATCCAACCTCTCCACTGTCCCCACCCTAACCCTCACATTGACTCCAGCATAGGCCCAGCTCCCCGCCTAACCCTAGTGCTGCCCTGGGCCCCAGGCTTCCTGCAAACACCCACCCATACCTCAGACCTAACCCTATCCCCCCAACCCTAACCCCAACCCCAACCCTAGCCCTAACCACAACCCTAGCCCTATCCCCAACCTATCTGCCTGCTGCTTTTGGTGTCTAATTCTGATTAACTAATTCAAACTCAAAAGGATTTTGACAAAGCGAAAGAATACTGAAGAAGTGTAGCTTTAATGCATTTCAGAGCATTCCCGAAGCAAGCTGGCTCTACCATCTTGGTTTTAGGCTTTATAGCCTGTCTTCATATGGCGTCGTTTGTTTTTCTCACTCAGAATAGACAGAATATCCTCTATTTCCTTCTCCATACCTGGTAATACACAGTCTAGTTCTTCCATCTATTTGCTTCTATTTGACCTCTAACCTTGCTGACCATACATTCCTTATGGCTTGCTCATCTCTCTTAGTTCCAAGCCTTATTTGTGTGGCTAATATTAGTCCTCTGCCATCCCCAGGAACTGCCACCAGCCTGCCCCAGTCACAGGCAAGATGGACTGAAAGGATCTGGTCATATTCTGAGGCTGCTAATATTCGATCAGTCATGTTGATTGTTGAGACCATGGAAAGTCTAACCTTTGAGTTCACTTCTTGGCAGAGCATGCAGGCATTCCAGTTCATGGTCACAGAACTCCTTGTCTTCACAATCCTCAACAAAGAGAAGCAATTGACAGAGTGCTTGTTGTCCAGAACACAGAACAGCACTTGATCTGCAGATTGTAATAGAAATAGAAAGTAGAGTTAAAAAACCTCTTGGATAACTCCAAACTCAATTCACACACTTTGATCCAAAGTATGCATGTGACTCCAAACAAATGTCTCTCGCATTTTAGATATTCTGTTTGTCTATTTGAAATATAAGGATAAAAACAGATATTTTCATGACTACAATGTGAAATAATACAATTATCATTGTCACATACAGTACAAGTAAATAAACATTCTATACTCGTTAATTGATGTCGCGCAAGATGTTAAGTCGTTCTATGTTCCAAAGGTCCTATGTTCCCAGGGTCCATGATCTCCTGTTCAATTTTCTGTTAACACACATTGAGCTAAGGAATGCTCAATGCAAGCATCGCTACGATGGAGGGGTGTGAGGAACTGGTGATGCGTTGGGCAACCGGTGATGTGGAGGCAGAGCAGTTTCCATATCATACTGTACAAGGTAAAAGGATACAAGGATACAAGGAAGTTTATTGTCACATGCATATAGTTACTGGATGTAAGAAATGCAGTGAAATTATGTCTGGTGTCAGCCTATTTGTGCATTTATGGGGGGGGGGGGTATTTTATGGGGGGCATTTATGGGGGATGCAGTAATAGTGTGCTAGCTTTTGACTTCCTGAAGTCTACAATGAGCTCTTTGGTCTTGGTGTTGGGAGCCAGGATGTTGTCGGTGCACCACGATGTTAAGTGCTGCACCTCTTCCCTTTAGGCTGTCTCATCATTGTTGCTGATGAGACCAATCACTGCAGTGTCAGCTGCCAACTTGACCATGGTGTTAGAGCCATGTGGTGAAGAGGGAGTAGAGGAGAGGGCTCAGCACACGCCGGTGTTCAGGGTGAGGTTTGAGGAGGTGAGGTTATCTAACTGCGGTCTGTTGGTCAGGAAGTCCAGAATCCAGTTACAGAGGAAGGTATTGATGCGTTTGGTGATCAGTTTGGAGGGGATAATGATGTTGAATGCTGAACTGAAGTCAATGAACAGCATTCTCACTGTAGGTGTTGCTATTGTCAAAATGTGACAGGGGGGAGTGAAGTACTAGAGATGGCATCATCCGTACTTCTGTTCTGACGGAAGGTGAATTGGAGGGGCTCAGTGAGGGTGGTAAGCAGGTATTGAGGTGGGCCAGGACCAGCCTCTTGAAGCACTATTATATAGTTATTCATCTAGTTATTAATTCACAGGACATTCAATTTTACTAACACAATGGTTATGAAGAAATATGTAACTGACTCATTCCGAGACTACATACATTACCAACCTTATTCGCTTCCAATACCCCGTTGTAAAGGACTAATTTAGCTCGTAGATAACACATACACTTACCATAACCTCCAATGTAAAAGCGTTACTAATTAGCTAACTGTGGTAACTGGTGCAATAAAAAGAAAGAAATATCCATTGTAGCAAACAGGGTTCCCATCAGGCTTGTGCAAAATTCCAGAATTGAATTGAAACTGGCTCTTAAATTCCAATTCAGTTCTTGAATTTCACTTGCATTTCAATTGAGGTAGCAAACAGGAAGCAGAATTGCATTTCAAATTGCAATTTTGCACAACCCTGGTTCCCACGGCTTATGGAATTTCTGGATTATCATGGAATTTTACTAAAGTCTATTCAAGACATGGAAAGTCAGGGAATGATATCATTTTTGGGTCAAAGTCAGGGAATATCAGGGAAATTTGTTGTTGCAATTTAAAATGTATTTGGCAAAATACATTAATACAAATGTATTTCCACACAACATTGATGTTCATCGGCTTATTAGCTTTTTCTACTGTTTGCTTGAGTGGCTGTGGTTAGCCCTACTTAGTTTTCTTTTTAATGCCCATTTATTCATTTTCCAAATCGTCATGGTTAATGGAAATTCAGGATTTCTGTTAGGGAAGGCCAGGGAAATCAGAAACATCTTCAGAAACATTTGTCTGTAGAATTTACAATGTGTGCACAGAACAGACTTAGTCATACATTTGGTAGAGGAATATATAGGGGAATGATGGAACTTCTAATGAGACAAAATTCACATGGATTGGTGTGTACAATTTAGGATTATAAACTAACAATTTGAAACAATTTCCACATTTTTTCACATTTCATCGCTGCACATTTTTCTTGACCCTCAAAACATAAGTCTCATTCATCAAATATGCTCAGTCATAAAGTTTCAGCAATTTGTTTTTTCAAAGGTTTTTTCAGGTAATTAGCATAGGCAAAATTATTGATTTTTTTTCACAGCCTGTATCCTTGATTTATTGGCCAAGGGAGATGTCTGAGATGCACACATGTATGGGAACAATATGAATTTATTTAGAAATAAAGAAAGGGCCCAAACTCGCCATTTTGGCAACCATTTTGTTTATGCTAATTATATAGTCAAAATCTCAAAATTCAGCTTGGGAACAGGGCTAGTTGGATTCAGCACACCTTAATTATGATAAAACGTCCTGTTCCCAACTTTTACTAAGAAATGCCTCTAGGATGCACATTCCTCAAAAATAGCACTTGTCTATTCTGCATTGGTTGTCAGCACTGTTTTGGTGAAATTGCAATTCATAATTTCATAAACCTCTGAAGCTGTGCAACATATGATAAAATTTCCCAACTTAAACAAAAGTATCACTGAATTACCATTTAATTTGGAACAGTGAGATGGATGTTGTGAAACACCGTGAAAACGTACACATTTCATAAGTGTTGCAGCGGAGCTAAACCGGCCACAGAACTGAAGTGTACCTTTTGCGGAGCGTTTGCTGCAACAATTACTATGTTCATGAAAGATTGTAACTGGGTTACTTTTGACACAATTAAACAGATTACGGTAGTGCTCACGCCAAAGCTCAGCTATTTTTTCTGGGCTACTAACACCTTCAATGTCAGGCGGTAGGGGTGTTTTATCGTTATTCATTACTTTAACCTCTTTCAAGAAGTCAGTAAGGTTATTGTTCTGTAGCTTTCTGGCAAGCGAGTCTGCTCTCATTGTGTTTTCATTTTTCTTAATAAAACAAAGTGCATACTTAAATTTAGAAGATAGTAAGTCTGCTTTGCTGTTGGATTATCAGCACCGGCTAATTCACATATTCGCCTCAAACTAGTTGAGCTCATCCTTGACTGTCTTTCAGATGGTTCAATTTATCATATGGCATACTCTGAGTCCTATTCAGCATGTACACACGTTGATGCACGAGGTTTTTGACAAATGACTTTGCTACATGTCACAGCCACTCATAATGTGCTCCGGTGGTACAGTTGTAGACAGACATCTTCATTACCTTTGGCTGAAAGACATTTGTTATCTGTCACCGCCTTGGGCTTCGCTCAGTCCAAAGGCATGGTGGATGAAGCTTATTTGAAAGCAATATAATGAGCCATGGCATTCGATTTAGCTTGAATAAATACTGTCAGTGGAGAGGTTACAGTTGACTAACACCACAGGGAGAGACAAATTGATGGGATGGCTTTGTATTTCTTTAGCTGTATATGCCCCCGCTGGACGTTAGTGTTTTACTCTCCTATTAATGTCTGTGAGGAATATGAATTAAGCCAGGTCTTAGTGTCACACAGTGCTGTGGAACATTCCAGGTCTTCCATGCAAGATGCTTTGGGTGTTGTTGTTTGTGGACACCAGACATATACACTTATCTGTTTGCACACACGGTCCAACACAGAATCAGACATGTGAGCAGATGCAGACACCCACACACAGTGATCTCTCTCTCTTGCTCTCTGTGTCTGACTCTCTCACTCTCTCTTTCACACACACACACTACACACTCATGCACAGAAATCTTTCTCTCTCTGTCTCTCTCTCTCACACACACACAATCTTACACATTGTGCACAATTTAAATTGCTCACTGGAAAAATACAGCTTGCCTCTCTGGCCTGTCAATTAGTGTGTGTTCTTTAGGTGCAAGTGCACTGTGAGCTTGGAGAGAAACACACTCATTACGCAGTTTAGAGAGTGAAAATAAAGTAGGCATCTGGGATCTGTGTGTGTGTGTGTCAGTTTGTGTGTGTGTGTGTGTGTCAGTTTGTGTGTGTGTGTGTGTGTGTGTGCATGCTGGCATGCAGGGGAGAGTAGTAAAGAGGGACAGCAGTGTATTAGTGTGTGTGTGTTATGTGTGTATGTTCCAGGGTTTTGAACCAGAAATTTTTCCCAATTTGTTTGTTCCGAACAGAAACCGTATTTTAACGTTTCCGGTTTTCGGTTCTACCCTAAAATTGACATTCCTGAACCGGTTAGAACAAAAAAATAAAGTTCCCGCACCGGTTAATAACGTTTCATGTCAGCTGCGGGACATACAAATAATAGGCTGATCATTAGGACTTTAAAATGACATTGTTAGTCTACATATCTCTCTATCCTGTCATCAAACATTAAAAAAGCACTACATTATGTACTTCTCTTACATACTGAAGCTCAATTGGTGCAAATGACAAATAGGGCAGGCTACATAGCTGTCATTGAGAACTTCAATTGACCAAACCTGGTCAGGGCTCAATCAGTGCACTTGTTTCTCTTATGTCATCAAACTATAGAAAACCACAAAGCATTACAGAAGCATCACTGTAGTTCTTACATCCATCCAAAAGCCTATGCAACTCACATAGCTAAATCTGTGTACATGTAAATAACTGAAATAACTGAAATATGGTAGGCTACTGTAGCTGCCATTGTGAACATCAATTGGCCAAACCTGTTTGGTAGATAGATAGATAGATAGATAGATAGATACTTTTATTCATCCCCGTAGGGGAATTTCAGATGTCCAGCAGCAGTGTGTTGTCTACCAACAAGCATTCTCACTGCAATACACTCATAAAAACCCTGATGACAACATAAAATAAAAAATAGTCACAAAACAAGCTACTGTCAGGGCCCAATCAGTGCATTTTTGTCTCTTATGTCATCAGACAATACAAAACCACAATGGTGTGTGTACATAGCTGTCATTGTGAATATAAAACTTATAAACAAATGCCCAAAACCTTATCAGGGCCCAGAGGGAAATGACAAAAGATTCTGCCTGTACAGCTGGCAGCAAGCTTCTCTACTACATTTCTCTCGATGAGTGAACGACCAGAAGTCAACCCCACAGTCATATTCACAGAAATCTTGCCAAAGAACGAAAAAATAACGGTATAAACCGGTTACCATTATTTTAGATAAACGATTCTGATCCGGAACATAAAAAAATGTAAAGTTTCTGGTTTCGTTTCTGTTCCTAGCAAAACATCAAAAGTTTCTGGTTTTCGTTTTCGTTTTCATTCTGTGAACCGGTTCAAAGCCTTGGTATGTACAGATGACAGGAAGAGAGAGAAATACTATAATTGTGTGAATGCCCCACACACACACACACACACACACACACACACACACACACACACACACACACACACACACACACACACACACACACACATATATATATAAATAGGTGTGTGGGTGTGTGTGTGCTAAAGCTCTGGCTGATCCTTCACAGTAGCGGAGCGGGTTAGAGACCCCTGACAGCGTT